>NC_043704.1:143557043-143601856 GCF_006229205.1 Suricata suricatta
GAATGGCAGGAAATCTTCAATGTGATGAACAGAAAACATATGCAGCCAAGAATCCTTTATCCAGCAAGTTTGTCATTCAAAATAGAAGGAGAGATAAAGGTGTTCACAAAAAGAAACAAAAAATTGAAAGAATTCATCACCACCAAACCAGCCCTACAAGAAATCCTAAGAGGGACTCTATGAGGGAAATGTTGCAAGAAATACAAGGGACCAGAAATATCACTACAAGCATGAACCCTACAGAGAATACAATGACTCTAAACCCATATTTTTCAATAATAACACTGAATGTAAATGGACTAAATGCTCCTATCAAAAGACAGAGGGTTTAAAAAAACCAAAATCCATCTATTTGTTGTCTACAAGAGACCCATTTGAGACCTGAAGACACCTTCAGGTTGAAAGTACGGGGATGGAGAAATATCTATCATACGACTGGAAGTCAAAAGAAAGCTGGAGTAGCCATCCTTCTATTGTAAAGTAAAGGCAGTAACAAAAGATGAAGAAAGACATTATATAGTAATCATAGGGTCTCTCCATCAGGAAGAGCTAACAATTATAAACATCTATGCACTGAATTTGGGAGCACCCAAACAGAAACAAGCTTATTGATAAGAATGTGCTAATTGCAGACGATTTTAATACTCCACTTACAGCAAAGAATAGATCAACTACACAGAAAATAACTAAAGAAACAATGGACCTGAATGACACATTGAAACAGATGGATTTGACAGATATTCTTAGAATTCTACATCCTGAGGCTAGGGAATTCACTTTCTTCTGGAGTGTGCATGGTACATTCTCCAAGATAGATCACATACTGGGTCATACAGCAGCCCTCCATAAATACAAAAGAATTGAGATCATACCATGCACACTTTCAGATCACAATGCTGTGAAACTTGAAATCGATCATAGGAAAAAGTCTGTAAAACCTCCAAAAACATGGAGGTTAAAGAACACCCTACTAAAGAACAATTGGGCCAATCAGGCAATTAAAGAAGAAACTTAAAAATATATGGGAACAAATGACAATAAAAATACAACAATCAAAACTCTCTGGGATGCAGCAAAGGCAGTCCTAAGAGGAAAGTACATTGCAATCCAGGCCTATTTCAAGAAACTAGAAAAAGCACAAATTCAAAATCTAACAGAGCACCTAAGGGAACTAGAAGGGGAGCAGAAAGAACACCCCAAACCTAGCAAATAAAAGAGAAATAATAAAGGTTAGGGCAGAAATAAACAATATAGTATCCAAAAAACAGTTAAACAGATCAATGAAACCAAGAGTTGTTTTTTTTTGAAAAAAATAAACAAAATTGATAAACCTATAGCCAGGCTCTTCAGAAAAAAAGAGAGAGCACCCAAATCGACAAAACCATAAAAGAAAATGTATCGATTACAACCAATCCCTCAGAAATACAAGCAATCTTCAAGAAATACTATGCAAAATTATAGGCCAACAAACTGGACAACGTAGAAGAAATGGACAAATTCCTAAACACACATGGACTACCCAAACTCAAATGGGAAGAGATAGAAAATCTGAACAGACCCATAACCAGTGATGAAATCGAACCAGTTATCAAAAATCTTCCAATGAATAAGAGCCCAGGGCCAGATGGCTTCCCTGGGGAATTCTACCAGACATTTAAATCAGAGTTAATATCCATTCTTTTAGAGCTATTCCAAAAAATAAAAATAGAAGAAAAACTTTCAGACTCACTCTACGAAGCCAGCATCACTTTAATTCCCAAACCAGACAGAACCCACAATAAAAGAGAACTACAGGCCAATATCCTTGATGAACACAGATGTAAAAATACTCAGCAAGATACTAGCAAATCGAATTCAACAGCATAGAAAAAGAATTATCCACCATGATCAAGTCAGATTGATTCATGAGCTACAAGAATAGTCCAATATTTGCAAATCCATCAATGTGATACATCATGTTAACAAAAGAAAATATAAAAACCATATGATCCTGTCAATAGATGCAGAAAAAGCATTTGACAAAACACAGCATCTTTTCTTAATAAAAACCCTTGAGAAAGTCAGGATAGAAGGAACTTACTTAAACATCATTAAAGCCATTTATAAAAAGCCCACAGCTAATATCATCCTCAATGGGGAAAAACTGAGAGCTTTCCCCCTGAGATTAGGAATATGACAGCGATGTCCACTCTCACCACTGTTGTTTACCATAGTGCTGGAAGTCCTAGCATCAACAATCAGACAACAAAAGGAAATAAAAGGCATCAGAATTGGCAAAAATGAAGTCAAACTTTCACTTTTCGCAGATGACATGATACTCTACATGAAAACCCAACAAACTCCACCAGAAGCCTACTAGAACTGATCCATGAATTCAGCAAAGTTTCAGGGGACAAAATCAATGTACAGAAATCGGTTGCATTTTTATACACCAATAATGAAGCAACAGAAAGAGAAACCAAGAAACTAATCCCATTCACAATTGCACCAAAAAAATCATAAAATGCCTCAGAATAAACCTAACAAAGATGTAAAAGATCTGTACGATGAAAGCTATAGAAAACTTATGAAGGATATTGAAGAAGACACAAAGAAATGGAAAAACATTCCCCGTTCATGGATCAGAAGAATAAACATTGCTAAAATGTCATTATTACCCAAAGCAATGTACACATTCAATGCAATCCCAATCAAAATTGCATCAACATTCTTCTCAAAGCTAGAACAAACTATCCTAAAATTTGCTTAGAACCACAAAAGTCCCTGAGGAGCCAAAGTCATATTGAAGAAGAAAACCAAAATGGGACTCATCACAATCCCAGACTTTAGCCTCTACTACAAAGTGGTAATCATCAATACAGTATGGTATTGGCATGAAAACCTACACATAGACCAATGAAATAGAATAGAGAACCCAGAATTGGACCCACAAACGTATGGCCAGTTAATCTTTGACAAAGCAGGAAAGAGTATCCAGTGGAAAAAAGACAGCCTCTTTAAGAGATGGCGCTTGGAGAAATGGACAGCAATATGCAAGAGTGAAACACAAAAATAAACTCAAAATGGATTAAGAACCTGAATGTGAGACAGGAAACCATTGAAACCCTAGAGGAGAGAGCAGGAAACAGCCTCCTTGACCTCAAATGAAGCTCTTTCCTACCTGACACATTCCCAAAGGCAAGGGAATCAAGAGCAAAAATGAACTATTGGGACCTCATCAAGATCAAAAGCTTCTGCACTGCAAAGGAAACAATCAGGAAAACTAATAGGCAACCGGCAGAATGGGAAAAGATAGTTGAAAATGACATATCGGAAAAAGGGCTAGTATCCAAAATCTATAAGGAAGTCACCAAGCTCCACACCCAAAAAAACAAATAATCCAGTGAAGAAATGGGCAGAAGACATGAATAGACACTTCAAAGAGGACATCCAGGTGGCCAACAGACACATAAAACAATGCTCAGTGTCACTCATCATCAGGGAAATACAAATCAAAACCACACTGAGATACCACCTCACACCAGTCAGAGTGGCTACAATGAACAAAACAGGAGACTATAGATGCTGGCGAGGGTGTGGAGAGACGGGCACCCTCCTACACTGCTGGTGGGAATGTAAACTGGGGCAGCCGCTCTGGAAAACAGTGTGGAGGCTCCTCAAAAAACTAACAACAGAACTCCCCTATGACCCAGCAATACCACTGCTAGGAATTTACCCAAGGGACACAGGAGTGTTGATGCATAGGAGCACATGTACCCCAATGTTCATAGCAGCACTTTCAGTAATAGCCAAATCATGGAAAGAGCCTAAATGTTCATCAACTGATGAATGGATCAAGAAGATGTCGTTTATGTATACAATGGAGTACTACGTGGCAATGAGAAAGAATGGAATCTAGTCATTCGCAGCAACTTGGATGGACCTCAAGGGTGTCATGCTAAGTGAAATAAGTCAGGCAGAGAAGGACAGATACTATATGTTTTCACTCATAAGTGGAACAGGAGGAACTTAACAGGACCATGGGGGAGGGGAAGGGGCAGAAATAGTTGAGGAGAGGGAGGCAAATCATGAGACTCCTGAATACTGAAAACAAACTAAGGGCTGAAGGAGGATGGGGTAAGGGGAAGGAGGCTGATGGGCATGGAGTGGGGCAATTGTGCGAATGAGCACTGGGTGTTCTATGGAAACCAACTTCACAATAAACCATAAAAAATAAAAATAAAAAAAGAATGAACTTGATAAGCAGAAACAAAACCTATACATTTTATTAAAATCTGATCTTTTGAGGGGTGCCTGGGTGGCTCAGTCAGTTAAGCATCCAGCATCAGCTCAGGTCATGATCTCATGGTTCGTGGGTTCGAGTCCTGCATCGGGCTCTGTGCTGACAGCTAGCTCAGAGCCTGGAGCCTGCTTCAGATTCTGTATCTCCTTCTCTCTCTGACCTTCCCCTGCTCACACTGTCTCTCTCTGTCTCTCAAAAATAAAAAACATTTTAAAAATCTGATCCTTTGGCACATGTTGTTCTAATATCTTGAACAAAATGGGAACAACATATGAAACACATCTACTTCATTCTGAAGCGTGATGATTATCGGGAGGGAAAGCACGTGTACACCTGATTGAGTTGCAAACTGAACTAGCCACTAGCCACTTTTTTCATAGAGACTATTTTACTTAACGAAAAACTGACTAACTATACAGATTTAGGTATTTGGCAGACATTTTCTTGAAAATAAATTAAGTAAGCCTGTCACTTCCAGGACAACACCTGACAGTATTTTTGTGTTAATGATAAAATTCAAGTTTTCAAACGAATATTATAATTCTGGAAAAAATTATATCTGGTCCATGAGATTGACAGCTTCCCAATACTTAAAAAGCTCTTTCTGATTAAATCAGCAGTATTATTAACAAGTGTAATATTTTGATAGTTAATAATGAAATATGTCAACATTTGGAAGATTCAAATAAGTCAGTGAACTGATTTATTTCAAGTGGCCAATACACTATGTCACAAAATTATGCAGAGGTTAAAAAAAAAAAAAAGAAAAACCAGTATATTCAAAGTGCAAGATAGACTAATTTTAACCTAACAGAGCATGAAAATTTCTCTGATATGATGCCACATTCCACACTGCAACTACCCTTCAATAAAGAATTGTCAAGTTTTAGTAAGGTAACAAAGAATATCCACAATTATCTATTAAGAAGTTAACATACTCCTCCTTTTTCCAACTATGGATTTAAGACAGGATTTTCCTCATATATTTGAGGTAGAGCAACAGACTGCAGCATAGTGAATGCAGAAACAGATATAATCCAGCTGTCTTCCATTTAAGCCAGACTTTTTTTAAAAAACTTGTAAATATGTAGGATAACACCAATCTTCTCATTGTTTTTTTGGAAAATTTTGTCAATTTTTCTTTTAATGTGTATTTTTAAAATGCAAGAGGTGTGATAATAAATACATAAGTAACAAATAATTGCGCAATTATTATGAAAAATACAACCAAGTATAAATGCTGTCCTTAAATTTTCCCCTTTTAAATTTCTGATACAGTAAGTATCAGTGGATATAAAGCCACATAAGCAAAAGCCCTTTGGGGTCCTCGATAATTTTTAAGAATGTAAAGGGTTCTGACATCAAAAAGTTTGAGAGCTGCTGCTTTAGAGTCTTCAACCATGTGTTTCTGTCCATTGAATAGAGTTTTTTACTCTATCCTTTCCATCCTTATGAAAGTCGTTTAATGCTTTCCTGAAGATGGGCGTGTTTATCCACACTTTTATTTAATGGTGTCATCTAGTGGCTCTTTGCTCTTCTAACAGAACTTTACAGCCACATTGGCTTCAGCCACTTGGTATTGAATGGCTTCCGATTCATTTTCCAGAGACTAAGCATCTTTGTGATGTGACCCTCATCGCCTCTCATCTTGGACATTTAGATCTCTCTTGACTTTACTGTTTTACTGACAAGTCTATTTTTATAGAACATGTTTACTGACAAGTCTATTTTTATAGAACATTTCCCACTTTTTTTATTTGCCTCCAGGCTCAGCATTCCTGATAACTTGCTCTCAAGGTTTGCCTCCTTCAACAGGGACTCCGATAATCTCTCTTTTAATATTCCTGAGCTCAGAAATTTTACTTTTTCTTTGTCTAGGGCAGAAAAAGTTATGCCGGAGTCTTTCTCCTGACAAGATGGCTTTTGTCTATAAGAAAGACCATACCATCACTTCCTGGGTCATGGACCAAACTCATACCTTCAAGCAGGACCTTCAGCCCTGCACACCATTTCCAGGATGGCCTGGGAGAAAGCTCTGTGGCCAACAGCAGACCCAATATAGCACCAGTGGATGCCACAGAATAGCCCCTAATTTTCAGGGACCTACTGGATCAGCACCATAGAATGTTCCATTTAGAACATAAGTCAGTGGGAGGGAATCAAGGATCGGGTAGGGAGAACACAATGACAAAACAGGGTTTGCCCACATTTTCTACAGCGTGGTACACCAATAAATCATCATCCCTGGGGGGGGAAATGGGAGGTTCTTCACGGCTGAGAGGACAGATCCCACCTGGCAACTGGGAGGGCTGAGTGTTCATACCTTCCCACATGGGTGACCCCTTCCAGGACTGCTCTCCAAGGGAAGCGCTCATCTGCTCATGCCATGGGTCAAAGCTCCTCCTCTGTCATAGCCCTAGAGGACGAGCCACCTGCAAAAGCCCCAGAAAGCTTCAGCAGTGTGGACATGCCCGGATGTGCATGTGTGAGTTGAGAAGACTAAGGGCCTTATGGAAATTTTCAATACCCTTCATGATGGCGCACTTGTCTGTTTCTCCCTTTAGTGCTATCGATTTTGCTTCAAGTATCTTGGTGCTCTGTCATTAGAGGCATAAACTTTTAGGATGGCTCTGTCTTACTGACAAATGGACCCTTTCATCATCATTATGAAGTTTCCCTCCTTATTTCTGGTAGTATTCCTTGTAATGAGGTCTATTTTTCTGACAGTAAGAAAACCAGACCAGCTTTCTCATGCTTACTGTTTACATAGTATGTCTGTGTCCACCCACTACCAGCCTGTTTTTTTTTCTATAAAGTTTGCCTCGTGTAAACTGCATATAATTGGACATTGCTTCTTTCTACAATCTGAGATTCTTTGCCTTTTACATAGAACATTTAGTCCATTTACATTCAATATCATTATCGCTATGCTAGAATTTAAGGTAGCATCTTCATATTTTTTCCTATTTCTTTTCTTTTTTTCCTCTTCCTAATTTCC
The DNA here is from genome assembly GCF_006229205.1 of Suricata suricatta. Taxonomy (NCBI): domain Eukaryota; kingdom Metazoa; phylum Chordata; class Mammalia; order Carnivora; family Herpestidae; genus Suricata; species Suricata suricatta. The sequence continues at coordinate 143,564,324 of NC_043704.1, forward strand.
TACTTTCTGGGCTAGACAAGTTTTGTTCTGTTGTTGTTTTCTTTGTATTCCATTTTATCCCTTCTATAAAAATATATATATTTTTTGTGTTACTTTTAAAGGATTGATCTAGAGATTTAATTGCAATCTTCAGTTATCAAACTACATTAGGAATAATTTAGGAAACTTACAGCCATCTAGTCATGAACTTCTGGCCTTTGTGAACTTGGTACAACACTAGAGTCTTTAACATACTTATAATAGCTATTTAAAAGTCCATATCTGCTCATTCCAACTTCTTTTGGGCTTGCTGGGGAGTTCTATTTGGCCTTACATCAATTTCCTTACTTTATTATTAAAACTTGGAAATTATTTAAATGGCCAACAAGAAAAGAATAGCTATGTAAGTTGCTGGGAAAGCCAATACAGGGCTTGTATGCCCTGATTTCTAAAACAGTTCTGAGTAAAAGGCAAATGCTTAACCTATAATGTCAAAATTTTAAAAACAGAACATTAAGGCATATTGAAGAAAAGTTATGCAAAAGGCTTTACATACATAGTGGACAAGTACTAGGAGGAAACCCCCAGAAATGAAATATTTGAGCCACTAACGTGACAGGACCATGAGCAGCTTGGTTTTCATTTTCTGTTGAGATTTCCATTAATAATGCCAATCGTATCAAGTATATAGTCAAGTGCAAACTTTTAGACAAATCAGAAATAACAAGAACAATTTCTTCATCTACAAAATATCACCCGGAGCAGAAAGGCTCCAGCTGGCCCTTTGCCCTTTAAGGCCCAAATAAAAAGAAACTACTTTAAAATCCAGCAAGAGGACTCTGTTAGAAGCCAGAAAGAAACGGGCTCTGGACTGTCAAGGTGGTAAAGTGAAGGCTGACACGAGACAGTTGGAAAAGAGGAGTCGGCTTAGAAAACCCAGATGCGGAATGGCCGGTCCTGCCCACAGGGTCTCCGCTGATGGACAGTGATGCCATCAGTCATCCCAGAGCGAACGGTCCTCATTCTCGCCCCTGCTTATTACAGACCGGAACCGGTTACCAGGAGAAGCTGTGGGATTTTCCCCTGAAGGCCACTTGAAGTCAGATACAGACAATCACCTGTCTGAAATAATTCAGATCCCATCCTGCCCCTGGAGGTAGGGGATTGAACTAAGTGACACCTGAAGGCCCGGTTAAACCCTACAACTTCGGTGGTTCCTGCGCTAACATTTTTATGTGGAGAAAGCCCGATTATCCAGTGTCTCTCCTCCTTTCTGCTGCTCTCTGTGGATGTGTTTTTCAGCCTGGAAAGAGTAACTCCTTCCTAGGCTCAGTCCTCTCCCTGATATGAGGCTGAAATTTCAGTATTGCAAATGTCGCTGGGGAATAGTTCCCAGATGCAGATCATTTCTGCTCTCCGGTCTCACCCTCCCAGGTGTCACTGGGTCTGGTGAGAATTCAGAAGCAAGGGAGGGCGAAGGCAGGTTTCGGAGGAAAGAAAACCCCGGCCTAGGAAACTGGGTGGGTGGGCCTGAGAGGAAGGGGGAGGTTGGGGGGGGGGGGAATTCACGGAAAGGCCAAGACACAAAGGGAGCGTTTGAGATTAAAAATAAAAAGTCTAGGGGCGCCTGGGTGGCTCAGCCGGTTGGGCATCCGACTTCGGCTCAGGTTTGCGGGTTTGAGACCCCACCGTTGGACTCTGCTGACACCTCAGAGTCTGGAGCCTGTTTCGGATTCTGTGTCTCCCTCTCTCTCTCTGCCCCTCCCCTGCTCATGCTCTCTCTCTGTCTCTCTCAAATAAACAAACATTAAAAATTTTAAAAATAAAAAAATTAAAATAAAAAGCCTAGCAAGCCTAAATTGTACATGCGTGTATGTGCACGTAGGTGTGTTTAAAGTGCCTTAGGACACAAAATGCTACACCCCCGAACAAAAACTATTATTTGACCACGGCCACTAAAAATATTAGTGACGCCAGAAGAAATGCTTCAGGAGAAATAATCTCCAGGAGCAAGAAAGGGTGAGGGGTACACTCTCCATCTGGCAAGATTCCGACGCACCGCCCCCCTCCCCCGGATGAAAAAATCACTGACCTACAAAAAAAATCAAGTAAACTTGTACTTTGCCCCCTGAATTTCTCATCTCTAATTTGTCAGTGATCACGTCCCGGGGTTCTCTTTTGAGAACTGCCTTTTGCCCTCCTCGGGAATGGGATTTTCACCCAGGGAAGGGACCAGGGCAGGGATTACTGAAAGCCCGGGGTTCGGGTCCGCATTAACAATTCATGGAGCTCATCTTTGGTTCCCCCCGAGGCGGCAGAAAGGACACCTGACGCGCGGCAGAGGCTTGTTCAAAGTGTCCCCTAATCTGCTTTGAAATGCACAGTGGATTGGGGCCAACTCGAGGTCAACACCCGGTCCTCCTTCAGTGCGGGGCCTGCCGGCAGCTCCTCGGGCGGAGGAAGTGAAAAGACGCGACCCGCTCACTGCAAACCCAGGTCGGAGCCCGAGCCCGGCAGCTGTAAGGTCTTTTGAAATGCAAACCTGGGGAGCTGAGGGGTTGGAAACTTGTTTTCTATTCAGGGCCACTGGCTCACCGAGGGGGTAAAAAATATTCACCAAAAAGTGATTTAGGCCGAGTGATGTACAAAGCGAGGTGGCTCAAAAGGTTAAACTCATACAATTTAAATATTGAGGATAGGGAATTTTAAACATTATTAAGTGTACCCAACTGGGGAGAATGTATTTTAATTCCCGGGGAGGATGAAGGAAGGAGGGCTCTGGGCTCCTTCCGTGCACTCCGAAATTTCCTGCAGGGGAGCTGCATGTGCACCTGTCCACTCCCCCTCCCCCACCCTTGCAACGCTCATCTGGCTTCACCTGGGCTTCCTGCCACCTCCTGCCATCCCACGCCACAGGGGCATTTGTCAGGACTTCCTCCTCATCGCAGACTTGGTTGTCTGCTCCTCCAGGCGTGGCCAGGCCTCCTTCATGCCCTGGCTGTTATCTCTGCCTGGACAACCTCGTACAGGCCCTCCCCATCTGTGAGCACCTGATCGCCCATGCATCTGCCCCCAGAGCTTCCTGCTGAGCCCCAGACCCGTAAAGCCCCACACACACAGCCCCTCCGAAGTCTGCCACCCACTTTGGACTCAGTTTGTGCTCCAGGAGTGCAAAAGTGTGGACTTTAGTGGTCAATCCTGAAACAACCAGCCCGCTCACTTCACATGCAATCCGTCTTCAACTCCTGAATCTCCTTCCTCTCTCCTGGCAAAGTCCCAGCTATCAGCGGTGCGTTATTAACCAGTTCCTTTGCACCCACTTTGCCCCCTCCAGCTCAGCCTGTCCACACCAGACAGGGGGGGTCCTTCCACAGGGCAAAACGAAGCGTTCCAATGCTTTTCAAATAAAGAGCAACGTCCTCATCAAGTCCCATAACGCTGTGAATGACCCACCATGCACGATTTCGAGGCCTTGTTTCCGGAAACCTCCCTGCCTCCCTCCCCCCCTCCCCCTCCCCCTCCCCCTCCCCAGCCCCGCCAGTCCTCTCCGGAAACCACACAGGACTCACTGTGCTCCACTCCGGGTCAGCACCTTTAGAAGTGCCCGTTTTCTCCTCTAGTACCTGCTTCCTCCTGTGAATCTGCTTGGGGGATGTCTGTCTGTCCAGCCTCAGCAGAGGAGGTACCGCTCCCCCGGAGAAATCTTCCTGCATTCCCCCAGGCCAAACCAAAACCTCTGTTTGTCCAGCTTCCAAGTCTCCTTGACTTTTAATTTTTGTGAGATTATCACACTTTCTCCTTCAAGGACTGTTCTACATGTTTAGTGGTTTGCTATCTTTGCACTGCTGCTACTCCAGCGCCGGCATTATGTCCTGCACGCAAGATATAGTCAATGAAGCTATCCTAAATGAATGAGTCATAGAAATTGAAATAAAATCGTCAAAAAACTAAAAGATTAGCTGTAGCCAAGTTACTCACAATTTGTGTACATTTATTTATGTGGATTCAGTCAGATTCCCTCTCTCTCTCTCTCTGTTACTCATATTAGAGTTAGAGACCAACTTAAACCCTGCTGGTTTTTTCACATCCAGCCAGGTCATCCTCCGTGCTTAGGTAATTTGTATTTCATGTACATGTGAAGTTTTTATCTTTGGGGAAAAAAATAATTTTTTAAAACAAATGCTATCATGCAAGATATTAACTATCCTTACCGGGTGTCATTTAGAAATACTGTAGTCATGATTTTTGTGCCTTTTTTTTCAAGTTGCTAATAAATGGTCTTTTCACGTCAGCACCACAAGACCCTATAGATGTCCCTAAAGGCCTCTTTCCTGGTGTGGCAGGCATGCCTTGTCAACTCAGGCACTAGCCATTTCTCCCAACCTTCCGTTCATTGATCTCTTTCAATCATAGAAAGTCCAGACACCCTATTTGTCATCAGCTTTCCTTGTAGCGAGCAGTGGCTAACAAGAAATAAAGAACATCTACAACGAGGAAGGTATATAGAGAAATATTTTGCTTGCCATTAAAACAGACAAAGGGGGTGCCTGGGTGGCTCAGTCAGTTAAGCATCAGGCTTCAGCTCAGGTCATGATCTTGTGGTTCATGTGTTCCAGCCCCATATCTGGCTCTCTGCTGTCAGTGCGCAGAGCTGTTTCAGGGCCTCTGCCCCCCTCTCTCTCTCTGCCCCTGCCCCTCCCTTGTGCATTCTCTCTCTCTCTCTCTCTCTCTCTCTCTCTCTCTCTCTCTCTCTCTTTCTTTTGCTTGCGTGCTCGTGCCTGCAAAAATAAATAAACGTTTTAAAAAATAAAAATAAACAAAAAAGCAAGGTCAACCTAAGATGTGCTCTCTTAATACTGATGACTCCATCACTCCTACCGTTAAGTGTGATTGTGATGTCTGGAGCCTTAGCAGCCATCTTGTGACCATGAAGTGACAAGCATGAAGGCACAGGGAATCTGATGAAGATGGAGGGACTTCTGAACTAGCCTATTGTAGGTTCCCAACCCTCTCCGGACTTTCTAGTATAATCTGAAACCTGCCTCCATATGCAGAGGGCAAGGAGATACTGAAGAAAGAGGCAGGTCACTCCATGTTGGTAGGTGGCAATATTAATAATAGCCAAGGGAATTTACATACAAAGCTTGTCTAGGGCAGTAGGATGACGAGTAGATCCCCATTCCCACCCTCCAAATCTTTTTTTAAAAATATTTTTTATTTATTTTTGAGAAAGAGAGAGAACATGAGCAGAGGAGGGTCAGAGAGAGAGGGAGACACAGAATCCGAAGTCGTGTTCCAGGCTCTGAGCTGTCAGCACAGTGCCCGATGAGGGGCTTGAACCCATGAACCATGAGATCATGACCTGAGCTGAAGTCAGAGGCTTAACTGACTGAGCCACCCAAGCGCTTCCCACCTCCAAATCTAAACATTTATAAAGAAGCCCTAACTGGGCTCAGTCACATATACCATGCACATGTTCTGAACACCACATCACCATCTCAAAGGCTATATCCTTGGAGCTAACTCTGGGAGCAGGAAAGGAAAGCAGAACCCATATTCCAAGCAGCAGGGCAGGAAGGAGTCTCCAAGTGCCGAGCTCCAGCTCACAGCTCAGTCAGCAGTCACATCTTTTCCACCACGTTCCCTTACACCTATTATGTTTGTTTACCTTTAGCGTCTTGTTCGAAATAACTGTCCTTCCTGCACTCTTAGCTGGTTTTTCTGTGGTTTACAGTCAAAAGTAACTTGACTGATACACTTAATTCATTTAGGACCATTAAGCAACTTCAAGGTAGAGTTGACCAACTAGACACAATTCTAACAGAGTTAACCCCAACCTTCATTTTTCTCTTTTATTCACAAAGCTATCGTGAAAGACTTTATTTCAAATTCCTTCCTCAAGTCAAGGTCCACCAGTACTGTGATATTTCCCTCCTTTGATTGTTCTATGCGTTTATCCCATAAGCATTGCTCTTGGCCTGAAAACAATATAGATAATAGACATATGTGCTCAGATCCATTTTCTGTGAGATTTGATCTGGATCAACATTAAGCCTCTTAAGACCTCGTTCTCTGGCAGCTTCATCCTACCCTTTATTATAATTATTTTTTGAAGAGGGTAGGTATGTTTCTCCTTTTGAACACATACAAAAACACCCAACAAAATGAAGACTAAGTTCTCCTACTGCTCCTCCAAACTCTTTGATGGTTCTGTATCTTGAAAATCTTCAGAGGCTCTCTCCAGTCAATAGAAGAGTCGCAGTACCCTGTGGCATTAGTTAGAATTTCAGCTGGGTTTCTGTGTCGTAGACTCAAAGTAATAGTGGTCTCGATAATGGTGATCCCTTCTAGCCTGAGGCCCCGCCCCTGGCCTATGTGCGGCATAGTAGTTCTAGAGGGTCAGCCACCCACTTTCCTTCTATCTTCTTTCTCTACCATATCTGGTTGGCTTTTTCTCTCAGTCCAAGATGGTGCCCACCACATCCACATTCAGGCGCACATCACTTAGACTCACATCTAACCGACCGAAGTCTACTTGCATGGCCACACCTGCATGTAAAAAGGGTAGGAAATGTAATCGCTATTGTGGGAAGCCATGTGCTCCGCCAAGTAGCAGGGCTTCTACTACTGCAGAGAAAGGGAGGAGAGATTTTGAGGGATAATTTACAGTCTCCTCAGACTTTCCCCCCAAGAGAAATCTGATTTTCTGGACTAAAGTTGCAGTAACAAACAATAATGTGATAATCAAAATGAAATCAAGCCAAAGGCTGAAGCTGGCTCTTGGCTAGACAGAGATCACCCATTTTAATCAGAGAGGCCCAGTATTTTCGGAGAAGTGTCTCTAGAATAGCAGTTCTCAAAGTGTGGCTGGACCAGCAACATAAGAATCACCAAGTAATTGTTAGAAACGTAAATTCATGGGGCCTGCCTGTCTGCCTGAATCAGGAACTCTGGAGATGGGGATCAGTCACCTGCTCTTACTGAGCTCTGCAAAAGATGCTAAGACATAATCAAGGCTGAGAACCAGCACACTATAAAATATAGCACTTCGTGGGTTCCTAGCAAGCATTTATAAATTCCTTCAAGAAGACTCCTGGTACCTGAATAGTTCTTGTACTCAGGTAAGTAATAAACAATTCAGTTTTAAGAAGAAGTTCTGATGGTAAAAATGGATTCCAAATAAAATACGTATTTTTACATCGAGGCATCGTTAATGCTTCTTAAGAAATACTCTATTAGATATGTATGTAACCTTTCCCAAAACAACATTTGTGCAGGAGTGGATTTAAAATCCAGAAAAGGGGGCATCTGGATGGATGGCTCAGTCAGTTAAACATCCGACTTTCTCTCAGGTCACGATCTCACAGTTTGTGAGTTCGAGCCCCATGTCGGGCTCTGTGCTAACAACTCTGAGCCTGTAGCCTGCTTTGGATTCTGGTCTCCTCTCTCTGCCCCTCCCCCGCTCGCACTCTGTGTCTCTCTCTAAAAAACAAAACATTAAAAAAATTACGTAAAAACAAAAAAAAAATCAAGAAGAGGGCGCATCCTCCTCTAACTCTATCGTCATCATAAAGACACGGATCAGCACTTACTGATGCAGCTCGCACCATGGAAGGGACATGCAGCAGGGCATCCCGCCCCAAAGGAAGAAGTGCGGAAGGGCTCACTAGGGGTCTCTGGGAGCATCCCCCACACAGTGCTTTTCTTGTCTCACTCATAAACAATTACTTATATACCCAGTCTTTCCTTTCTCTTACAGCTTTATTACTTAAAAGAGAGAAAGCGTTGACTTTATAGTCATTTACAGGAGTTCCATTCAAACAGTTGCAATCACTTGGGGATCTTGATAAAATGCAGATTCTAGTTCAGTAGGCCTGGACCCAGGTCAGAGATTTTTCATCCCGAATAAGCTCCAGGTGAGGCCCGTTCTGCTGGTCCCCACGCCACACCTGAGTAGCAAGCATTTGCAGATGAACAGGATAAAGAACAGAGATACTGTTTCAGAAAGCCTCCTGGGTGTAGCTGAAGTCGGCTTACGTGGGGACTATTCAAATTAAATCTTCAACACCTGGCAGGTTAAGAAAAAGAAATGACGCTTATTTTTTGGGAGCCACACACAAAGAGAGGAAAAGAAGAAGGGGGGACAGGATGCTCATTCCCCCGATTGTTGTTCTACCCTTGTTTCCGGAGCAGGACATCCTCAGTCTGTAGAGCTTGTCTTCCCTGGGAATCATCCCATTATGTGTGCATTCAGTTAATAAATGTTTACTGAACCATGATTATATGCAAAGGGGTCAACTCGAGTCTCAGAGCATCACCTGAACAAGCCGAAGGGCACCGGTATGTCCCACACTCTGGCTGGCCTTCAGCTTCTCATAATGCTCCCCACCACTCCTTCTGTCCATCAGAGCCCTGGCTTATTTCCAGAACATTACCTAGAACATTATCCTAGAAGTAGGATCTTATTTCTCATTGGGCTGTTCAGTAGCTTTGCAGGACAAGGGCTTGTTTTTGTGACTCACTTGCTTTATCCCACAGAAGAAAATGTTCTCCTGTTAGGGATGTATTTTGTCCAAGGGTGCCCCCCTGGACATCCGCCTCCTCTACTTACTTAGAGCCAGGGTTCGGCATTCCCTCCTTCAACTCAAAATCACTCTTTTAACCAGGTCTTAAGACAGCCCTCAGGGGCGCCTGGGTGGCTCAGTCGGTTAAGCCTCCGGCTTTAGCTCAGGTCAGATCTCACGTTTGTGGGTTCGAGCCCCACGTCAGGCTCTGTGCTGACAGCTAGCTCAGAGCCTGGAGCCTGCTTTCAGTTCTGTGTCTCCTTCTCTCTCTGCACCTCCCCCTCTCATGCTCTGTCTCTCTCTGTATCAAAAATAAATAAAACATTTAAAAAAAAGACAGCCCTCAGTGGTTTAACCAAAAGATTGAATGTGTGTCTTCCCTTACCATCCCTCACAGCAAGATGAGCTTCTGGAAACTCCCCATACACATGCTCTTCTTTCGTCATCTCCCACAAAAGAACAGTAAGAAAACTTTACAAACCCTTGTTTCAAGAGAAATCAAGAGACTATAAAGGCCCTGGGTAACCTGAACATATTTTTTGAAGTCAAAAATCAAGAATCTGCCTGGAAAATGCAGCAGTACTTAGGGGGACAAAGGAACAGCAAATTTAGCAATAGGCTTGTCCTAAAAAGTTTCAGCTACATATTCATCTTTTAACTGGTAACTGGAAGTGTTCTAGAGAGGACACAGAAGGGAGGAAAAGGCACACAGGAAAGGGACACAGGGAAAAAACTGTGATTAGATGCTTCATGACTGTATCACTCAGGATAAGCTAGATCAGTTTTCTAGACCTATTTTTCATTTATCACCCTCCAAAGAAGTCTTTCTTCTTAGACATCTTTTCCTTAATCCCCCCATGAAATTTCTATACCACAGATATGTTATGTATCTATTTATATATAATATATATATTATGTATAATACATATATAAACAGATATTTATTTATTTATTTATTTATTTATTTACATTCCTGTAATTAAATGCTGTAGCTCACAAGACACATGTCACTTCTCATCTCAGGTCATTGGCTGGGAATAAGCCATAGGGTCCCTCCAACTGCAAGGAGACCAGGAAGTTTGATTCTACTATATGCCTAGAAGATGGAGAGCAGGAGGAAATAGTAGGCAAAAGGCATCAAAAGTTCTCCAAACAACCTTGCATTTGGACAGACCTGCTATCAAAGAGTGCACATTGTTAAGTATATATAGAAAGGCTTTTGGGATCATGGGATATAAATTTTCCTGATCTGAGGCTCACCTAAGTTCTTGCCAGAATTAATCAACATAGACACTTCCTGGTCTCTACCACCCAATCCAACGTCGGGTCCATTCATTTCCCAAGCACACTGTAGCCACACCTACCTCACTCCCCTCTTCTCTCACTACCACTTCCACCTCAATGCCCCAACAAGAGATTAAAAACCAACAAAAAGAAGTTAGAATCCTACAAAGTCTGTCTGTTAGGGAAACCCTTCACACTGCAAAATGTTTCAACTACCAGTACCTTCTGGGGAAGCTGGTGAACTAGACACAAATAGTTCAACACACTAGCAAGGGTCACCATCAAGGGGCAGTAAGGCAAGTGCTTAAGAAATACCTGATAAATCAACAAATGAAAAGCACAATGTGTAGCCCACTCTCCAAAGCCCTAAATAATACATCTTCCCTTTCATTGCTGTTTTTCTTATCTTGATGTGGACCGTGGTGCTCTCCTTCCTCTGTGCCATGTTCCAGGCTTAGTTTAACAGCCTCTGTGTCCATGTGGTCCTATTGCTGGCTTGACAACCGGGATCAGAGTACCTGTGTTTATTGTTCCGTGTCCTCTTTCCCTCCTCTCTGTTTGCAGGCAAGGCCTTGTAACTGTCCTCTTCTCTAGATTGCTCCACTCCCTGTCTGACCCTTGACATTCTGGGTCTCATAGTAACCCTCCTCGAATACTCCAGGAGAAAGGATCTGATGACATAAACACCTTGACAGTGAAACAGTGACATTGATAAACAGAAAGAAAGTTAGTGGATATTTTTGCAAAATGCCAGAAACATGCATATGCAAGAATATACAGGTCCAGCCAAGAATTTTTATGGGTTTGCTGTTTCTCATTTTAAAATGCACTAATGGAACAAGGGTTTAGCAGTCCATGTTATCCCTCTTTCCACACATAGTTATGTGAACGAACAGGCACTCCTGATGCTGGGATCTCACTGCTCTTGAAAACTATGAGATATGAACAAAAACAAATCAGCCAGTTGGTCCGTATTTTGGCAGTTCAAGGGTCCAAGTAAAAATGTGTCACTTTCAAAAGAAAATATCCACTTTAACAATATGCAATCGTTATTGAAACACCTCCTGGGACAGAGTTAGGGGCTAGAGTGAGAACATGGGAATAGGAGCTAATCTTTCTGTTCTGTAGAGGGGATAGAGTGAATAAAAATACCGCTGAGGGAAGGGAGAGGAGGAAGATGACCCCAGACCAGCAGAAAAGTTTTGAGTCAGAAATTCTAGAACCAAGCCTCAGAAAAGGTAACCTAGAGTTGCTTTGAACACAGATCGAATTAGCACTCCCACACCAGGCTATCTGGGCTGTGGGAAAACCGTTACCCCTTGCTGTGTGCTTCACATAGATAGAGCATAGACTTCTATTTCTCCCACTATTAATCTGATATTCTCAACAAACAACATAATGGAGAGAAGGGAGTGCAAAAGGCAAAGAAAGGAGAGGATCTTCCTATGCCCTTTTAGTGCAAACTGCCTATTTGCCAAACAACACAAGATTACTGAGCATGATATGAGGCAGGCACTGCCCTAGGCCCTCGTGATCAGTAGCATTACACACAGTCCCTGATCCCGTGGAAGTAACGTCTTCATGGAGAAGAGACCATGAGGAAGTCAACAGACGAATCAGTGAGGCAATTCCATGTGATGAAAATGTTGGAAAGAAAAGACAACAGAATCAGGCAATTTTCTTTTTAACAATAAGAGAGCAGTCTGTTACTTTAAGTAAGCTGGTCAGGTGAGATTCTTCTAGGGCAATGTCATTTGAACTGAGACATACATGATGAGAAAGGAATGATAAGTACAAAGCCCTTGGGGCAGTAATGAGTTTGGCGCATTCAAGGAACACAAAGAAGGCCATGTGCCTGGAAAACATGGATGGTTGTGACAGGAGATGAAACTGAAGTGATAAGTTGAAAATAAATCCTGTGGGTCTTGGGGGCATCCGGTGGCTCAGTGCAGTTAAGCATCTGACTCTTGGTTTCTGCTCAGGTCATCATCTTGTGGTTTCGTGAGTTCAAGCCTGGCATCCAGCACTGCATTGGCCCCACAGAGCCTGGTTGAGACCCTCCCTCCTCCTCCTTTCTAAGCCTCCCCTATTTGTACTGTTGCTGTATCTTTCAAAAGAAAGTTAAAAAGGTTTTAGTTTTTTAAAAATAATTAAAAAATAATAAATCATGTAGGTCTTAAATTTCTGCATATAAGTACCGTGTGGCTGTCACAGTCGGAGTGACAATGGTTATCTCCCTTATAGCTACCCCAGCCTGGTAAACACGTTCTCACAACTAGTTGATGAAAAAAAATTTTTCTGTCCTAAACCAAGTTTTCTAGAAGTAGTCCCTGAGACAAGGACTCACCTACAAGTGATTTACTAAGGAAGCATGCCGGGAAGAAACCTGTAAGGGAAGGTGGAAAAGCAAGAGAAAGATGAAAAAACTAAGGAAGGGAGCATCCTTAAGGTGGGCTTCGGAGCTCTACAGCCTAATCCCTGGAGGCAACTGTGAGTAAAGAGTGTGTAACTTAACACCTCACGGTCATCCAAATTTGAGATAAGGAGGCTGTACTTACATGGTCTTCTGTCTGACAGAAGGTTAAGGTCTGTTCCGGGCAAAGTGGGCTCCAAAGTCCTGTGTAGAGTCCTCTGAAAAAGAGCTGCGGTGGTAACTATGGGAAGCAAAAGCACACTGAAGTGTGTGCGTACACACACACACACACACACACACACACACAAACACAGTAAAATCAGATCCTACAGGACTGGGCACATTACCTATATGATCCATTTCACAGCCTAACTTTTCAAAATAAGTTTCCACCACTTACTCTCTCTGTGATGTCAGTGTTCTCATCTATATAATGCAGACAGTCATAGTTCTTTCCTTATGGAGTTATTCCAAATATTTAAATAATGATAATGCATTTAATATTTTACCACAATGCCTAACATATAGTAGGTACTCAACAAATGGTATTATTTTTTCCATCTAATCACGCATTCCAAAATAGCTACGCCAATCTAATCGAACATGTTCCCATTTATTGCTTTCTTCATACTTATCAGAGATCATAAAACTCCACCTATTTCCATAAATATAATAGCTTTATAATAAGGTCAGTTGGCAGGCTAGAGGATTATCCTCAGAACTTTCAAATAGAAATATAACTGCATTCCTACCTAATTATGCATCAAGGCATCCTTAAGAATGTCTCCCTGCTGGGGAGGACTAGGAAAATTCTTAATAATAACCAGGGAATGTCATTATCTATCACAAATACATTTAGGAATCACAGATGTCCAAAGACTTCAATCAAATTCTTTACATTTGAGTCCATTAAGGGTGATAATAGACTTGCAGTTGCTTCATGGATTCTTGGATATATTTCACTGCTTCCTCAATTGTACTTCAAATGCTACCTTACTTCCTAATAATGAAGATACAGGGTCACTCCAGCAGAACTTTTTAAAACTTGATTAAAGGACCCAATGTCAAAGAATCTCTATTTAGCACTCAGTGAGACTTTGAACATCTAATCATGTTCACATGTCTTTTATCATCCCACTTCCTGGCACCAACTTTTTGAGTGGTTTCCAGGCTGGCCTATTTCTTTCTCTCCATTAAAATGAGCCCAACAACAAGCAAAGGATGACCTTAAAGTATGGGACTTAGAAACCAAACTCAACATGTGCTGAGCTCTAATATAGAACCTGATACCGCTCAGCTCAGGTTCTGGTTGGAAAGGAGAAGAATACATTCCATTCATTCCACTTCTGTGTGTGTGTGTGTGAGAGAGAGAGAGAGAGAGAGAGAGAGAGAGAGGACAGAGAAAGAGACAAAGAGAGACACAAGTGGGGGTGTGGGGGCAGAGGAAGCAGAAGACACAGAATCTGAAGCAGTCTCCAGGATCCAAGTTGTCAGCACAGAGCCCAACCCAAAACTTGAACTCATGAACCATGAGATCATGAAGTCAGATGCCTAACCAACTGAGCCATGTAGGCACCCTGAATATGTTCTACTTCTTAAAGTCAACACAATCTATTTAGATGGTAATTAAGGGGACTTTATTGATAAAGACTGTTTTTGAAAAGTAGTTGTCTTAGACTTCTAAATAAAGGTGGATTCTCCTTCATGGTTTCCTCCTTTTCCTTGCCACACCCACTGAAATTTGAGTAAAGAAATAAAAATTGTATTAACCCAAAACGACAAATAGAGTGGAAGAGGAGGGAGCAAAGGAATGGAGTTAGATGGGGGACTGAAAGCAGAGCAATTAAAACTCACAAACTGACCTGTAAGAACTTCAGGTTTCTTCTTCTACCTGCCCCCAAACAATAGTAACCAGGCAACCTTCCATCCCTTCATCTCACCCCTGCCTGAGCTGGAGTTTCTTCCCTAGGGAAGCTGAACAACACAGATATAAGACCTTTGAGACATGTGGGGAGCCCCAACAAAGCTGCCCCCTCATTATCTTATCATCTTCGAATGAAGCCCACCAGTGCAAAGGTCCTCTCCACAACAGATAGCTTCTAGCCTGCTTTCCAGTGCCTTGCTCTCAGTTTTATCTGGAAAGTCCAAAGATGCCCAGTTATTACAGCAGATTTCTGACATGAAAGGCACAAAAACAAACAGAATAGGAGGGTCTAAAGGAAACAGAAACAGTAAATGAAAAGGAAAATTTCAAAAAATCTACAGTATATATCTTTAGATAGCTAAGTGAAGGTATTTCCATTTGTGAAACAAAAATAAAATGTTGGGTAAAAAAAAAAAAGTATTGTCAACACACAATAAAGAGCTGTTATTTAACATTTAAATGAAATGAAAATTTTGATGGAAAGGCTAGATGATAAATTTGATGGCAAGTTGAATAAAAGGATTTACACAGAAAGTAGAACAGTTTTCCAAAGACATAGTAAATGGGAAGAAAAATAAAACTAAATAATTCAAGGAGCCCATTATGCTATTAATATGAATTCCAGAATTTAAAAAAAAAGAGGCAAAAAATGGGCAAGATTATCAAGGTTATGGTGCAAGAAGATAAGCCATAACTGAAAACATAAGTCTGTAGTTCTCTAAGTGACAAATACAGTGAATAATAAGAGACTCAAGTGAGGTCATAGCATCAGGAAGAAATTTGAATGTCTGGGGAAAATGAGGACTCTAAACACTTGTAGAGAGAGAAAATATATCATATGAAAATATTGGAAATAAGAATGGCAACACTGGCCATTCTGAGGGTAATTATTAATAATCTAAAATTCTAATACTAAGTCTAACCATCAATCAAGTACAAAAAGAAAATAAAGACATTTGTTAACATGGAAATGTTCAAGTAAACAAACCTCCCATGCACACTTTTGATGAGAAGCTACTCAATGTTTCAATAATAGAAAGAGGAAGATATGAGCTCAAGGAAGACTTAACAAAAGAAAAAAGTGAAGGGAATTCCCAAACAGGTGGTGAAGAAAAGATTCATAGTGATAACAGTGTGGAAGCCTAGAGATCAACCATTTGAGATGGAATAGGAAGATAGAAGACCAAAGAGAGATTTCCAGAATGGAAAAAAATGGAACAGATGTGTTTAATCATTTGCTAACAAAATATTGCTCTCTTTAATAGATCAGTGAGAACATTTGGGGGGAAAATAGAGAGAAATCTATCAAAAACTGAAGTAAAAACAGAGGCAACTGTGGTTACCAGAGGTGTGGGTGGGGGTTGTTAAAATGGGTAAGAGAATAAAAAGGTACAAACTTGCAGAATGGTGATTATAATTAATAATACTGTGTTGCATATTTGAAAGTTGCTAAGAGAGTGTTAAAAGTTTTTATCACAAGAAAAAAAATTTGTAACCCAGATATGGTGATGGATGTTAGCTAAACTTATTGTGATTATTTTGCAATATATACAAATGTTGAATCATTATATTGCATATCTGTAACTAATATAATGTTATATGTCAATTATACCTCAATAAAAAATTAAAAACAGAGGCAACTATTAACTCCAAAAAACAAAAATTGTATAAAATGCAATCATAATATACTACATTTCTCAGCAGTGAATGACATAAATTGAAACAGTGTAAACTCCAACTCTGATTTAAACAAAAACTGTGATAGATTGGGTAGACTACAGAGACAAGTGATAAGAATACTAAGGAAAAAAGTATAAGATAGTGAAATTCTCAACTAACTACCCAGCAAAAAATTTAAAAATAACGTTAAGAGATAACAACATAAGAATATTATATGACATATGGAAGCATATATCAGAAATAATTTCTAAGAAGGAATGAGGGGTGTCTGGGTGACTCAGTCAGTTAAGCGACCACCTCTTGATCTCAGCTCAGGTCATGATCCCAGGTTGTGGGATCGAGCCCCATGTCAGGCTCCACACTGGGTATGGAGCCTACTGAAGATTCCCTCCCCCTCTCTCTTTCTGCCCCTTCTCTGCTTATGCTCTCTCTCTCAAAATAAATAAATAAACATTTTAAAAAAATAAAAAGGAATGAAAGTGATTATTCTGGGGATTGAAGGTAGAAAATGAAAAAGTAACGAGCAGAGGATCACTTTTTTTGTTAAAAGTGTTTTAGAACTAGTTGAATTGTTTTTTAATATATATATATATAAAAAATTTTATAGAAATTATTTTTTTTAAAAACTGAGGAGAGAATATAAAAGGTCATTGGCTTATGTGACCCACTCCCTATCTAACAAATATTCACAGATGCAAATTGTTATTGAGATGGTGCACAGTTCAAGAGAGTCTTTAAGGAAACCATATTTCACTTAAATAGACTTTTAAAGACTAAACCAGTTTGGAACTGAAAACTGAAAACATACTTAGTTCCCCAGAAAACAGATTCAAAACAAATAAATAAAATATTGAGTTCACTTTATGGTCAGTTCAAAAAATATATATAGTAGTCTTTCAGTTTTAATTCTCCTTGATTACTTGTATATATGCATGTGTGTATAAATTTTTAATAATTTTGATTAAATGATTAACATTGGGGGAGCCTGGGTGGCTCAGTTGGTTAAGCATTGGACTCTTTATCTCAGCTCAGGTCTTGATCTCAGGGTTGTGAATTCAAGTCCCACATTGGGCTCTGTTTTGGGCTCTGCACTGGACATGAAGCCTACTTCAAAACTATATGTATATATGTTTAAATGATTAACACTGCAAGCCAGTTGTTCTTTTTTTCTTTAAAGGTAGGTTGTCAGATAAAATACAGGAGGCTCAGTTAAATTTGAATTTCAGATAAACACTAGATTTTTTTTAAAGAATAAGTATGTCCCAAATATTCCGTGGGACATACATAAAAATTACTCACTGTTTATCTGAAATTCAGATTTAACTGGGCATCCTGTATTTTTATTTGCTAAATCTGACAACCCTATTTTAAGGGTTGAACACATCTCACATCTGCCTCTGAGTCAGTCTAAGCCACAGCTGCTGTTTTTTGTCACGTGCTCCTTCTCCACCATTTTCAGCTTCAACGTGACCTCTCATTTCTCTGCGCCTGGTCACCCCAGCACCTCCAAGGCTCCTTTCATCCTAAATAAAGTACAGCCTCTGCCATGCTGCTCTCAGCCAAAGGGTAATGCACAGTCCATGGTGTTTCACTTGACTGCCTGCCCCTTGACACTTGCCAATATTACTAACATAGATTCTGCACTTTTATAAAAGATTCAGTAACACTTGACATAGAACACTAAATAGGATAATGGGAAAAATATAGGATAATATAGGAAGAAAGGAAAGCCTTCACTTAGGACCTTCTCATGGAAAACTCTAGTTCTTCACTCACTTCCTTCTTCTGTGGAAGAAGGCATTACCATCACATCATCTTCTGGGTGGTGAAACGATGGTCCAGACCATGACTCCTCTATGCCTTTTTAGGAGAGCCCGATTCCTGCCCCTGGGGGTAGGCCTTACCTGTTGCCTACCAGTGGAATTTACCAGCATTAAAAACCCCCCAGGAGTGATAGAAATGTTTTATGTCTTGACTATGGTGATTACACCAGTGCACACATTTGTCAAGATTCATGAGTTGTACACATGGAATGCATGCATTTAATGATATATTAATGATACCTCAAGGAAATGGATTTTTGAAAAATATCCCCTAGCAATATTTTTACTAAAATGTGAGTTAATCATCCTGGAATCTGAAATAACACTACAGGGATTTCAGCAGTATGGGCCAGGGGTTTGCAGTCCAAGTTTGGTTTAACTCCACTTCTGGCCACCAGTGTGAAGTAGATGTATGCCTCTTTTTGTTTCTTGTGGTGGTCTAGCCTCTTGGGGGTACTTTTAAATAAAACACACACACGCACACACACACACCGTCTGAGACATGGTGTAATACAGTCCACCTAAGTATCTTACAGAAAGCAAAATTACTTAATAATCAACTCTCATGTGACCTAGAGACATATGCGAGATGTCACTTGGTAGAACGATTTAATCAAGACAAAAGCATTGGCCTTGCTAGACAAATGCTCTCACATGTGAGGCAATATTAAAAATTATTAAAGGGAGGGGTGGGGGATGGGGGATGGAGATGTTTAATGTTGATTTACAGGAATTGTCTTGGCTTCCAGGACCTTTCTACTCAACAAAGGGAAAATTCCATTTTCAGCTCAAACCCTGATCAGGAAATAATTCTTCCCAAAAGGGAGGGAAACAGCTGAAAATTTCCTCACTGCTCCACAGCCCAGAAAACACAAACAGGACAGAGAGGCCGGAAGAGCTTGAGCTCCACCCAGACAAAAGCCAGTTCTGGATAAGGAATAATTTAGGGCGAGGCATTCTGCAACTAATGGACGAGGAAAGGAAAGCTCTTAAGCAGAGTGGGTACTCTTGTGAAAGCATGTAAACAAACTCTAACAACTTTCTATAAACATTAACAAATAAATGCTCTGATGCTAAACAGAGGGAAGAAAGAAAAAAGAAATAAAATAATACCAAATCAAAACAGACCAAAGGGTCCCCAGCAAGCAGAATATCAACAGAAACATTAAGGATTGTGATTACCATTGAAATAATAAGAGTAATTTTGACAACAATCTTGAACAGGTACTGTGTGCCCAGGACCATTCCTAAGTCTTCTGTATTCACCTAATCTTACAACAGCCTATGAGCTAATACATTGTTAGCCCTACTTTCTATCACTAGAAACTGAGCCATTGAGACCACAAGCAACTTGCACAAGTCAGCAGCAGAGTTCAGAAGTGAATCCATCTCCCTCTGAACATCCTTAACACTTGACCGCTGTGCTCCCGCCCGCTGCTGCTGAAAGTGTGTTCTGGGATCCACAAGGGCATGGGTGTCACCCTGGAGCTTGTTAAAATGCAGGACCTCAGGCGGCACCCCCAGACCTACTTAACCAAATCTGCATTTCAGCAAGAGCACCGGGTGATTCTATGCATATTGATGTCTAAAAAGCACTCAGAGGTCTTGCAGGAGAAACCTAACAGAGGACCATAGGGAGAGGGAGGGGGAAAGAGAGCTGGGGAGAGGAAGGGACACAAATCATGAGAGACTATTGAATACTGAAAAGGAACCATTGACTGAAGAGGGAGGGGGAAGGAGGGAAGGGGGTGATGGTCATGGTGGGGGGCACTTGTGGGGAGAAGCACTGGGTGTTACATGGAAACCAATCTGACAATAAACTATTAAAAAAATAAAAAATAAAAATAAAAATAAATAAAAAGCACTGTCCCAGTCCCTTTCTGAAGACAGAAAAATCTTAGTCTTATCTGATTCATATTTACCACCAGTTCCTTCTTGAGAATGTGGGAGAAATGAATATTGGAATCTATTGTATAGAGTTCATCGTTATTTTAAATAAACTATGGCGGGTTTTACAGTAAGGGAAACATGTATTGCTCAGTTAGGTTCTGGCTGTAGGGACTAGCCATGCTTTTAAAGCGTTCCCACCAAGCACCCCTACCAGCTGAGCCCACACCCCAAGAGCTTCTGGGAGGCATACCCTATTTTCTATCTCCTTTCCTTACCTTTTTTTTTCTGTTTTTTTTAAGTTTATTTATTTTGAGAGCTAAAGAGAGCATGCGTGCAAATGAAAGAGGATCAGAGACAGAGGGAAAGAGATCCCAAACAGACTCTGCACTGCCAGCACAGAGCCCAACATGGAGCTCCATCTTGGAAACTGTGAGATCATGACCTGAGCCAAGATCAAGAGCTGGTGGCTTAACCACCTGAGTCACCCAGGAACTCTCCCACCTTTTTTTTTTTCTTTTGATAAACAACTTGACTGAGTATAATTTCATACTATTGGTTTCACCTGTTAAATTTACAATTCGGTGATTTTTAATAAGTTAACTGAATTTACTGAGTTCTACCATGATTGCCATGATCCAGTTTTAGAACATTTTCATTACTCCAAGAAGATCCTTCATGCCTATTTACAGTTAACACCCTTTCTCACTACCAGCCCCTGTCTCTGTAGATTTACTCGTTCAATATTTTGTGTAATTAGAATCATATAATAGGTAATCTTTTTCATCTGGCTTTTTTCACTGAGTGCAACCTTTCTGAGGTTTATTAATACCATAGCATATAGCAGTGTTTAATTCTTTTTAACTCCTGAATTATCCATTGCATGGAGCCATAGCCCCTCTTTTTGTTATTATTATTTTTTAAGTTCATTTATTTATTTTGAGAGAGCAAGAACAAGCAGGGCAGTGAGAAAGGGAGAGAGAGAATCCCAAGCAGGCTCCACACAGCCAGCACAGAGCTCGATGCAGAACTCGAAGTCACAAAACATGAGATCATGACAAGCAGAATTCAGGGGTCAGATTCTTGACCAACTGACCCACCCAAGTATCCCAAGCAATAGCCATTCTATTGCTTAGCAAGTTTAAAAAAAATGTGAAGCCTCAATATTTATCTTTAAAATTTATTTAAGTGTTGCATATGTCTATGCTGGCCTTAATAGAGAAATGTCTTATATAACATGTTAGTTTCCTTGAAATTGTTTGAAATCAAATTGTTGCTCTTGCTCACCTTAGACTTGATCAGTTGAGATCCATAACCTTGGGTGATGGTCGTTAATTATAGGGTAGAGAAAGGTGTTGTCATATCAGTCTTTAATCATATGAGTCTTTAGTTATTCCCAAACTAATCCTCCTGTAATTTGCTTTGAGTCTCAAGATAAAGATATCCAGAAGGTACTGGTATAAAGACATAGAAGAATGAGATGGACAGACATAAAATTGCAGTCAAGATTTTGAGAACCAGAACACTGAAAAAAAACCCAACATATCTCCTTTAGAAATATTGCTTTAACAAAGGACTTTTCCTGCCACACAGAACAAATATCTACCCTACAGCCTAATACCCAAAAGCGTACTCTTTTTTAAAGAAAAATTTTAATGTGTATTTCTGAGAGAAAGAGAGCGAGCGAGCATGAATGGGGGAGAGGCAGAGAGCAAGGGAAACACAGAATCCTGAGGCAGACCAAGCTCTGAGCTGTCAGCACAGAGCCTGACATGGGGCTCGAACTCATAAGACGTGAGATCATGACCTGAGCCAAAGTTTAAGCTTAACCTATTGAGCCACCCCAGCATCCCCAATAGCTTACTCTTAAAGGGATATTCTTCCTTGTGTCTTCTAAAGTTCTCACTGTTGACTTTGCCAAATCTTGGAATAGTCCCATAGGACTGTTAATCAATTTCACAGATAATTAACTCATTGTTCCTAGCTAATTTTCTATGAAAGCACTATCAAGTCACCCAGTGCAAAGATCTTGGTTTCTAAGACCATTTTCTAATAAAGGAAACCAGAGTTCCTTGTAGATACAACTGCTAGGACTGGGCAGGAAATATACAAGATGATCTTGGAGCATCTTGTAGTACCAGAGAGTAAGAAAGTGTTCAAAAAATAATAATAATGAGAATGTGTCAGAGGGATACAAGAGTCAACTGAAGGAGTTCCCAATGGCCAAAGCTGAAACAATTTGAGAAACAAAATAAGTAATGTAGCATTGAATTAAAATCCAACATGTAAAATAAATATCCAGGAGATCATACTAAGTAAATTATTGAATGAGTAAACAAATGAGGGAGAAAAGGCAATTTCCTGTACAGAAACACTGCAAATGTTTTACGTAGATTCTCCTCCCTTAAGGGAGGAGACCTTAAAGTCTCCTTAAGGAGGTAGACCTTAACCCCCATCCATCGAGCGTGGGCTGCCTTTAGTGGCTTGCTGCCAACAAGTGGAGTGTGTAAAGGGAGAGAAAAGTTATTTCCCAAGGTTAACATCATCAATGATAAGTCATCCTGAAAATACATACCGTTTAAATAATGTGATGGGAGGGCAAGTTTATTTCTATAGTCTTCCTCCCCACCACCCCCCCAAACAGAAGCATTTTCTAACCATGAGAAAAATATCATACAAACCCAAACTGAGGAACACTCTACAAAATATCTCATTACTACTCCTCAAAACAAGGTGTGAATGTCTGATAATTGTCACAATCAAGAGGAGCCTAAGGAGACATGACAACCAAATGTAGTGTGGTGTCCTAGATCCCGTGTGAATCCTGGGACAAAAAAAGGGGACAAATGAGGGGCGCCTGGGCAGCTCAGTCAGTTGAGCGTCCAACTTTAACTCAGGTCATGATCTCTTAATTCATGAATTCTAGCCCCACATTGGGTTCTCTGCTGTCAGCACAGAGCCTGCTTGGAATTCTCTCTCTCCCTCCCCTCCCTCTATCTCTCTCTTTCTCTCTTTCTCTCTTACCCTCTCCTGCTTTCACTCTCTCTCCCTCTCTCAAAAATAAGTAAACATTAAAAAAAAGAAAAAACTAATGAGATCTGAATAAAGTATAGAGATTTGCTAATAGTAATGTACCGATGTCAGTTTCCCTAGCTGTGACAAATGCACCATGGTAACACGAGATGCTAACATTAGGGGAACCTGGCTGTGGGGTAGATGGGAACTTCCTCTGCTATGTTGTAACTTTACTGTAAATCTGTACTATTCTAAAACAAAACATTCAATTAAAAAAGAACAAACAAACGTAGGTTACAACCAGAGTTATTTCAGAAATCTCTCTACAGAGAAACATGTAATAAATTAGCCTAACCAACTTCAAGCAGTCAAGATTATCTGAATAAGATCTCTTTCATTCTTTATAAGGAGTCATGCACTGTCTGGGCTGATGTCAACCATAGCCAAACCCTCTGACTCACAAATCCCCGTAGCTACCTGTCCCCAGTCCCTATTCAAATATCCAAAGCTGGATCATGTTTCCATATAGTTGTCTCTCCAGCCCCTCAAACACATGTGACAACCAGCTGTGGACCAGAAAGCTGTGCAGAGTTGTTACTGGTTCAAATCACCAACACAGACTCATTTTTAGGAAAGCTGTTGTGAGTTCAGCCTTTTGGCTGACGCCAGTGATTTGGTCAACCTCCAAAATGGATGAATATATGTTAAAAATCATATGTGGAGGGTCATCTGGGTGACTCAGTTGGTTAAGCATCCAATCTTTGGTTTTTAGCTCCGGTCATGATCTCATGGTTCATGAGTATGAGTCCCGCATTGGGCTCTGGGCTGACAGTGCAGAGCCTGTCTGGGATTCTCTCTCCTTTTCTCCCTGCCTCTCTCTCTCTCTCTCTCTTTCTCAAAATAAATATATAAAGTTTTAAAAAACATGTGGAAAAGGTCCACTAGCAGACAACCAAGTCACGCTCAAATGGTCAGGACAGTCCTTGGGAGCATCATTCAAAATAAACTGGAGCTCTGTGTGTGTGTGTGTGTGTGTGTGTGTGTGTGTGTGTGTGTGTGTGTATTAATGATGACGTGGAAGTGGAGATTATGAGTAATGTCAAATGACTCCCTAAGGTTCCAAAATCAGGAATTTGGGACCTAGGCTCGTTCAAGAATGGGAATTTGGGCTCTCCCTAGAGTTGCTTTCCATCTTTTGTTCATTCTTTCAGCACCAACCATGATCCTGGTCACCCTGGCTTATTGCCTGATGCCCCATGGTCCCTCAACAACCAGAAAAGAAGAAAAGCAAGCCAAATCAAAGATGAAATAAATCAAGTCCAGAACTTCCTACCTGCAAAAGTTCAAAGTTCTTTCCATTATCCAACAGTACCTGGCATACAGTAGGTGCTTAATAGTTATTTGTCAAATAAATGAGTGGACACATCAGGATTCTCCTAGATACCAAAACCTGGGGGAGAAGGGGGAGGTGAGGGCCCAAAGGCAAACTCAGGGACTATTCTGAAGATATGTACGTCAAAGAAGGGATTAGAGGAATTAGTTACCTTTTCTATTGAGGGGGGGGGCTAGTGACTTTGTCTCACACAAGTCCAACCACCTGTGAAACAAAAATGAAACTGCTATTTCTAAGCAGGTGGAAGGAACAGCTTTGGGAATGGTGACGTCCAGAGTGAAATACAGAGCCTTTCTACCACACAGGCTCGCCCCGGGGCCGCTGCAGGCCGAGGTGGTGGATGGAGTGCAGAGCTTCTTCTCAAGCCAGACCCCAAATGAAGTCCTTCCTATGACACTGTTCCTAGACATCCCCAGTCGCTCTAATTTTAAATTAGCTGAACAAGAGCAAAACTGCCTTGGCATAAACTGAATGATCATCTGTGAACAAGTCTTTATTTTTTTAATGTTTGTTTATTTTTGAGAAAGACAGAGCATGAGCGGGGGAAGGATAGAGAGAGAGGGAGACACACAATCTGAAACAGGCTCCAGGCTCTGAGCCGTCAGCACAGAGCTCAACGTGGGGCTCAAACCCACGAACCCCGAGATCATGACTTGAGCGGAAGTTGGAAGCTTAACCGACTGAGCCACCCAGGCGCCCCTGAACAAGTCTTTAAAAGCAGGGTGATCGGCATGATGTTTTAGAAAAAGTGCTGAACTAAGACTTAGGAGAGGAGCATTCTGACCCCATTTGTACCTTTTAGCTCTTCACAGAATATTAGATAGGTTATTCCACTTCTGTGACTCCCTTTCCTATACTAAAAAGAGATAGCAGAGTGAAGAGTTGGACCACATTATCTCTAAGGTCCTCTCCAGGTCTAAATCATACCATTCGAAGTGTATTATTCTAATAATAATAAGAGAATAATGATGGCTACTCATATGTTGTATTTACTACGTGTCTGGCACGTTCTCTACACTTTTTGAGTATTGTCTCATTGAATCCTCACAACTGTATGAAGTAGGTATTATTATTCCCATTCGTGGCTGAGCAAACCAGAGCACAGAGAGATTGAAGTTCCCAGGCTCCCCTCGTGGTATACGACCCCAAGGGCACAGTCCTGATGCGTGTGTATTTCGGTTAAGAGAGCGTCTTGAAAAGGTGGTCACCAGACCAGAAATGTCAGTGTCATCTGTGAACTTGGCAGAAATGCAAATTCTACCGCCTCCCACGCAAAGTCCAAACCGCAGAATCAGAAGCCCTGGCTTTGAGGCCAAGCAGTCTCTCTGAACAAGCCCTCTGGGTGAGTCTGATGGGAGCCAGAGTCTGGTAACTCCTGCTCCAAAAGGTCCTTCTCCATGAGTCTTGGCAGAGGTGATGCTGGAAATCAGGAAGTGTACAAAGTGATGGTTGAGGCATTCTCCAAGGTCAACTACTCCAGATGAACAAAGGGTTGCTTAAGCTGAAAAAGGACCCTAAGAAAACCTACAAAAGCAGGTCACCTCTGCAAGCTGGTGACCTATAGAAGACATAATCTGCCTTAACATAGCCCTCCAATGAACAAAGAATAAGAAGAAAATCCAATTTTTTTCCCTAAAAATATTGCCCCTGGCCCTTTTTATTTCAGGTTGAGGTGTCTTCAAGGCATATCTCTGTGTTTCCAAAATGCTATCCATGGACGGCATTTTGACGCTTCAGGACAAATCTACCTGGAGCCACCAATGGAGGCTTTGATGTCTTTATGTCCAACGGACAGTCTCACCTTCTCAGACACAGCATGTGATGTTCTGAAAGTGGCAGGAAGTATCTTGCAATTCTCTTCTTGCTCTCTGGGCCCAATGCTGTTGATTCAGTGGCTTTTTTCTAAGAGGCACACCAGATTGTCAGCTTGGGTTTAAAAAAAAAAATTCTCCAGGCTAAGATATTCAAATTGCCAAACCCATGGTATCATGGGAGACCATTATAAAATCCTCTCTGAGTTAAGTCTGCATGCCTCAAAGAGCAAAAAATTAATATACTGTCGTTACACAGTTGAGAGGGGAAATTAATTTATACAGAAACCTTTTCTAAGGCATGTTCAGACTGCCCGGATACTGCTCCAAATGGGAGCATTATCTGCCTTCCCAAAATAATACACCATATGCCCTAATCTGGCAGACACAAAGATAATTACATGACTCTGGCAGAGCCAATATGCTTGCTAATAAATGGGAAAATAGGACAATGCAAATCAAAGTTAAGTTCAATGGTTATTCAGAATTGTGGTAGGGAAGTTACCTGCTACAATGAAACATTATGACAAGCAGAAAATGGGTCTCTTGCATAGATGAAAAGACCCAAAGCTGCTGTGAGAGACCCATTTATATTCAGGCTAAGGCGAAGTGGAGTCTGTGGGCATGTATGGTAGCTTCCGTCCCCAAATCATAGAGCCACTTCCTTTCTATTAATCTGCTCTTATAGGGAGTCAATGGGAGTTCTTAAAAAGCCAAAGCTCAATTTGCCAAACTTCACACAATTATAAGCAATTTTAAAGCAAAGAAAGTAGAGGCACCTGGGTGGCTCAGTCAGTTAAGTGTCTGACTTCAGCTCAGGTCATGATCTCATAGTCTCGTGAGTTCGAGCCCCATGTCAGGCTCTTCGCACTGATTATACACATGCTGCTTGGGATTCTCTCTCTCTCTTTCTCTGCCCCTTTCCCGCTTGCACTCTCTCTGTCACTCTCAAAACAAATAAATACTAAAAAAATTTTTTTTAATAATTAAGAAAATAGGGGTGCCTGAGTGGCTCAGTTGGTTAAGCTTCCGACTTCAACTAAGGTCATGATCTCACATTCATGGGTTCGAGCCCTGTGTTGCACTCTGTGTTGACAACTCAGACCCTGGAGCCTGCTTCCGATTCTGTGTCTCCCTGCCCCTCCCTGCTCATGCTCTGTCTCTCTCTGTCTCAAAAATAAATAAAACATTTTAAAAAAACAATTAAGAAAATAAAGCAAAGGAAATAAAATGCAAAATGTGGCCTGGCAGTTGAATTCACATCAACACAAATCTGCTTTTGAGATTAGGGATCCAGATCATGGAAAGCTCTAGTCTATAGGTAAAGATCACCATCTGACATCAGTGTACTCTTCAGCTCTCTCTTTTTTAAGCAAGTGATCTTTTTGCTTCATTATTTTCTCATAAAAGTACTTGGAATTCTTGTGTCTAAGCTTCTTGGCCTGACATGCACTAAGAAGTGCTAAGTAACTAGAGTTATCAAGCCTCACTCCACAGAACTATGTATGAAAGATGTGGATACCCACCCACCCCCCAAAAAAAGCGGTGCTCATTTTAACTTGGGAAACATCTCATTTATGTTAGGGAAAATTCTTTTCCTGCAATTTTTCTCTTTATTGTTCCCCTTGCCCTAATCTCAGCAAGACTTCCTATGTCCAAGTGATAAGAGAAACATTGGCTTGAGGGACCTAGAACCATCCGGAATCATAACATACCAGTGGGGTGATATGTGGGACCATGGCAGGTCCTGTGCAACCTTCTAAGCTGAAGTCCCTCTTGTGAACCACGGTGGAAAATCAGACATCGGGAACAAGAACCCTTGGAGGAAAAGTCCCTTCTAGAATGCTAACAAATAAGGTCCCATGAGTCACTCTTGCCAATTAAATTCCAGGAGAAAGACAGTGACAGATGTGGGGGTGCCAGCAGATTTGAGCTCTGTCAGTACAAATACCTTCACAAGGGAGATTGCATTGTACAGAGGAAGACAGCAGTGATGAAATATTTACATATTTATACATATCTAGACATTAACAAGCTTGCCAGATTCATTCCATGCATTCTAAGGAGTAGTCCCAGGGAAGAGAGAGGAGAGAGAGAGAGAGACAGACAGACAGACAGACAGACATAGCCCTTGATGAAGGGATGACCACAGGTTTAGGAAATCAGGCAGAGACTAATCATGATCTCCATTCCAGGACGGTACCCATCAGGTCATCATTTCAGGGATAACCTTTGAAAATCATTGAAGAGATTATTACAAGCCCAGATATTTATCTAATACATCTCCTAAGCATTTTCCACACTACTCCCAGGAGATGAGGGGGAGGGGTGCTTCATTGTCCACTAAACTTGGGAAGCATTTTATTCTTAGAGACTCAAAGTGTCCTCTAGCTTAGCAAAGGCTCTGGAAAATCCTGCAGTAAAGGAAGATGTTAAATGCTGTTTAACCCAACATTTCCCTAATTCTTTGGTCATAAGAATCTTTTATGCACTGATACCTACATCTTGTGCAATCCAAACTATCCTTCATCACACTGTGTAATGTAGTCAAATTTAATTGGGAAAAATTTCATTTGCTTATTCAGTATTTTAATGTTGAATTAAACAATAGTGCATTTATTTTCCAACCTTCTAGCCTAAGACAAGTTCATTTGAGAAGGAAAAAAAAGGAACTGGATTGGAGAGCTTATCAGGTTCTGTTTGATTTAAATCTTTTTTTATTCATCATTCTTGTTCCTGAGGCTAAAGTCAGACTTCTTTCTATAAAGACAAACATAAAAGGCACAACCACACTTGAGGTCATTCCCTGAACCTCTAAGACAACAATAGAAGGATTGAGGGTAGTTCTGGCACAGTGGGGGAAGGGGGGATTATTTCTGAGAAGTGACTGAGTTTGATTGATATTTGATCTAGCTTGTCTGCTTTCCGAACAAGATACTTAACTTTTTAATAAAAGGAAGTTGCTGAGCTGCTGACCCAAATTCATTTCCACTTACAAAAAATTCTGACTGCAAAACTATCAAAATTAGTCCTCCTCGCCACTGTCCCCACCACCCTCTAGGGCTGACTTCCTTATTAACAATCCAGCGTGATTCACCTGCAGTCACCTACCAGCTCTAGGCTAGTTATACTGAAGAAGTGGCCCTAAATCCAGACTGAAATACAGGGAGACTTCCTTGCTGAGGCAGGAATGATCTTTGTGCCCTCAATTTCTTTCAGGATTATTCAGCTACTGCCACAATGATGCCACATCACAAAGTACCCCATCACAACACTCAGTGGCTGCAACACACACATACTTACTTCTCTCACGGTGCTCTGGGATGCTTCACTCTGCTTCTGGTTGGCTGGCTTGACTCTAAGCTGTGAGTTGGGTTCAGGTCTCTTCATTCTAGGTCTCAGGCTGAGGAGGCAACAGATACTGAGACATTCTTTCTATAGAGGGGATCACTAGAGCCTAAAAGGGTATGTATGCCCAATAACCCAAGTGCGTTTAAGGTCTCTGTTCTTATAATCTCTGTTAACATTCCACTAGCCAAAGAAAAGTCATGCAACCAAGCCCAACATTAATAGGAGGGGAAGTGAGGGAGAGAGCGTGAATACTTGCTGAATGATAGTTCAAACTATATCACACGTCTCTTTCCTTGCTTCTCTTTGCTCTATGTGTCTTGAGGTTCCCTCACCCCTGACTGCTGGTCTGGCTTTCAGCAACCTGGATGATTAGGAGAACTTGTATACTGCCTGCTTTCTAAATTTCAAAGGGTCTTATAGGATGCCAGCCAAATGTTGGAGATGTAGAAGGCAAAATCGGATCAAGTGGGATGAGTAGCATAAGGAATCAATCCAAAGAGGAACCAGGGTGGGTATGAGCCCTCATGATAGAAAGTTGTAAGAGTAACATGGGGAAGCCCAATTCCGTCTTCCCACCCGGAGGGCCCTGACACAGAAGACAGTACGAGATGAACCTCAATGGTCAGAAGCTGAGTTGATCCTGAAACAGGATGGAAGCCATAGAGGCAAGGAGATTCAGCAGGTTCTCCTTTTGGACTATCCTGAGCGAAATTTGTTACTCTGATCTATTGTCCTACCACAGGGCCATGGCATCCTCCCCAAGGGCAGTAGGCTGGTGATGGCCCCCCCTCAATTCCTCACTCACCTCCAGGCAGCAGGGCAGATGCAAGAAGTGGTTCTGAATCCCTGTTCCAGCCTCAGCTTAGCCCTCCCTGTGATAGGAAGACATGGCCCAGCATCCTTCCAAATGATTTCCACTTTTCACCAAAGCCATTGGAATCACCTAGAGAGCTTCAAAAAGTGGCTTCTACCCAGAGGCACTCTCATTTAATTGGTTTGGGATACAACCTGGGACTCAAGAGTCTTTAAAAGCTCTTCAGATTATTCTTTCTTTTTTTCCTTTCTTCTTTCTTTCTTCCTTTCTTTCTTTCTTTCTTTTTTGAGAGAGAGTACAAGTGGGGGAGAGGAAGGGAGAAAAGAGAGAGACAGAGAGAGAATCCTAAACAGGCTCCATGCTCAGCACAGAGCCCAATGTAGGCTCAATCCCACAACCCTGGGATCATGATCTGAAACTAAAATCAAGAGTCAGATGCTTAACCAACTGAGTCACCCAGGTGCCCCACCTCCTCAGATTATTCTAATGAGTGACAACGTTTGGTATCAGCCAGTCTGAAAACCTAATCTAGCCAATGAGACTGTAATGAAAGTTGACTTTATTTTTTTTGTCTTTTTTTTTTAAATAGTTTATTGTCAAATTGGTTTCCATACAACACCCAGTGCTCTTCCCCACAAGTGCCCTCCTCCAACACCACCACCTCTTTTCCCCCCTCCCCCTTCCCCTTCAACCCTCAGTTCATTTTCAGCATTCAATAGTCTCTCAGGTTTTGGGTCCCTCTCTCTCCCCAACTCTCTTTCCCTCTTCCCCTCCCCCTGGTCCTCCATTAGGTTTCTCTTGTTCTCTTGTTAGACTTATGAGTGCAAACATATGGTATCTGTCCTTCTCTGCCTGACTTAATTCTCTTAGCATGACACCCTCAAGGTCCATCCACTTTCCTACAAATGGCCATATGTCATTTTTTCTCATTGCCATGAAGTTCTCCATTGTGTATATAAACCACATCTTCTTGATCCACTCATCAGGTGATGGACATTTAGGTTCTTTCCATGTTTTGGCTATTGTTGACATTACTGCTATGAACATTGGGGTACATGTGCTCCTATGCATATCTGCAACACGGTTTGGGACAGACAGAAGGGGACCCTGAGCTGAGTTGGTACATACAAACCAGAGAGACCCCAGTGGCTCTGCATGAGCAAACAAAGGTCCATAATCCCTGATTCTGAAACTCCTAAGACTGAAAACTTCAAGTTTTTTTTCAAAACTCCACCGCAGTGGAACTTGACCTGACTTGAACTCATTTGGTGGCAAGACATGACTATTTATAGTCTTTATTCATTCTACTTAGTGTGAATATTCATGCATTTTGCCAGGAAAATATTAATGTGTTTAATTACACAGTGTTTTCCCAGACCCTGCTGGAGTTGTTATATAACACAGGGTGTGTGTACCTTTCTACATTCCGAAGTTTTCTGAATTCAGAAAACAAATGTGTGGCCCCAAGGATTTAAGCTAAAGGAATATGGGTTTACAGAAGGAATCTGTGTGTTTGCTCCTTGGATATAAAGAGCAGAAAGGAAAAGATAGGAATAGAAGAGAGTAAAATGACAGCATGGCCCTTGTGTGACTTACATGTACATGTCCAATCTGGGTGGATTAATTAGACAAAAGGACCACCTCTGGGTAAACGCCGCCTTTCAATAGGGCTCACAGCTTGACAAGCAGATCACAGGCTGGATTTTACCCTCACTCGCCTCCCTTGGCCAGATTCTTTTGTGCAGTGCACAAACTACACAACCACACAGGTGGCCTTGCCAAGCAATTTTGATAGCAGCTGGAACCTCAGGTACAGAAAAGGGCAAGGCTTTTTCTGAGTACAAGGATGTATAATATTCAATGTCTAGTTGTCTCTATTAATGAAATGAAATTGTCTCTGCCTCCCAAACCTGCCTGCCACACAAAAGCTTTGGGGCGCAGCGCATGGGAAGACCTACGTGGAGTATGTGCACGGAAGGCCCGTGTGAGATGGCATGCACGCACAGCATGGCGAGCATGAGGGTCCGACTCCACAAGACGGGGCATTGGGCCTTACACAAACTATTAAGTACAGTTCAAGCTATCTCCATCCAACTGTTAAAGTACAGTATCTAGTGTGATCTCAGCCAATGTCTGGGCTGCAGAAACATTTCACTGAACATAGACATGAATGTAAGAGGAAGGAAGCTAGGAGCCATCAGGTGATTGGCCCAAGTAAAAGTAGCTACAAAGTGGCAAAGCCAGTCATTCAACCCACGTCTTTCTGATGTCAAGCCGATGCTCGTAACCACCAGTCTGTACCTGCCTCCTCCTTGCAGTTTGTAACAGCATCTGCCATGCTGTCTGGCATCGACGTACTCAAAGGCTTTCAGCAAAAGCAAAAACTGGTGCCCACCTAGCACCACATTGGGGGAGATCTTGTTAAAGCTATGCCTTAAAACCAAACCACAACAAACACCCTACCAGACTAACACAAGCACGTGAAACACTTGACTAGTTCCTATATACCTACCTGCCTCATTCACATTTATATACTCTACAATACAAAAGAACCCACAACTTCAGCTGTATTTTCAGGAGAAACATTTTGTTTAGGGCATTTCATTTCTAGGATTCATTAAACTACATCTCTAGTCGTCACTTAGAACCAAAAAACCTTCCCATGTACTAAGCAAAGCTGAAAATATTCACAGCATTGTTTATCTGCACAGGTGGTTTCCATTACCCACAGTCTAATGAGTATGCAAGATCACAAGAAATTCAGCCAATCCAGAGCCAGCAGTGCCCTGTCCTGTGGCCAGGCACATACGAAGATGTTTGTTTAAATTATCAGAACTCAGCAACCAAACTACGCTGGTGATGGGTATGACACTTAATAAGCAATACCAATAACATCATCTTCTTTCTGCTGCACTAGTTATGTTCTGTTTTTAGATCTGGAACCAGCCACATAGGTGTATTAAGTTTGTGAAAATGTGTTGGCCTGTACATTTGTGATATATACAGGTGTCTGATTCTATACTGTACTTCAGTGAAAAGTTTCTAAAAATAAAAACAAGTATCCAGTCTATACAATATAGGCGAATAAAAAGAATAAACTTAGAATAAGTGCTGTGTTCTTTTCCAGGTATAACATTGTTATTGGAAGCAGATGTCCTGGAAGGGACTACATTTGCCAGAATCACCTGGTTGAGTCCTCTCCATCCCCAAATGTACTGTCTCAAAGAAGAGAGACGAAGACAATTTTAAAAGATTAAAGGACTTTATCATTTGCATTTCCCAGGATTTCAGGTAAGCTGACTGGATTTCATTTCAGACACTATGTAATGAAATGCAGAGCTCATGTTAGGAGCTCTAAATCACTAATTAGAGATTAGAGAAGATATAAATTACCAATATCAAGAATGAAATGGGGGATGTCTTTACAGTCATTGCATATTTTAAAAGCATAATAGGAAAAAACCATGAACAACTCTATGCACATAAACTCAATAATAATAGACATGGACCACAATTTACCAAAAGTCATCCAAGAAGAAATAGATCATCTGAATAGTCCTGTATCTATTAAAGAAATTTAATTGATATTTAGAAACCTTCAAAAAAAAGAAAACTCTCAGTCCACAAGACTCCACTGGTAAATTCTGTATCTTCTACTAATCAATTAAGTCAGGTATTTAATACCTGCATGTGACTTAGAACCAATAGAACATGAACAAAAGTGATTTGTGTCATTTCTAGGCCACAGTGGCTAAGATATTGAGTACTTTCTCTACTCCTTTTTCCCATCTCCCTAATGGATGAAGAAGATTCCATTCTCCCACAGCATAGCAAGTCAACAAAATGGAAAGCTTCTCACTGACCAGGAACAGCCATATTGGATTTTTAGTAACCTGTAAATAAAATTCTGTGCTGTTAAGCCATTGACATTTTGGAGTTCCCTTGTTAAGGCAGCTAGCATTACCCTAACTCATATACCTACCCAAAATCTCTTCACTCCTTTTTCTTGACTAATGGAACCCTGGTTTAAGATTTGGGGCATTTTAGGTGGACAATGTGTCCACTTAAAAATACTAAGCTCACTGAATTTTCTTGCAACTAGGCCACACAACTCTAGTCCTGGTCAATGAAATGTAAATGGAATTTGCTGGCTATGACCTACAGGAAAGTCCTCTGAAAGACTCATCTGTATCCTGTGTGGAGTATAGGCATGCTACTCAGCGTGCAGCAGCCATTATACAACCATGAAAGCATGCTGAAGATGGCCGTGAGCACCTCTGATGAAAACCACTCAGTCAAAAATCAGAAAACAGCCACTCCCCAGAAATCCCTGGGGTGCCCTTTCCTGATCACAATCCCTTTTCTCTCCCCAGAAGTAACCACTACCCTGCTCAGTCCCTCTTATTTATGGCATTCCCCAATCCCACATGCATGTACTCCTAACACACATATTGCAAACATTCCTTTTCAATGGCATTTGGATTTAAGGAGCAGGGGGACACAAATGTCCTCATGGCAATGACATAGTGGTATCCTCAGACCTAGTCTCCTCTAATGGTGTATGCCATCTTCATGAGAGCGACTATCAAGACCCACACACTGCCTTCATGAGCTCTCTTTTCTGCCTCAGTGTCTCTTTCTCTTCCTGCCTCCTCTTCTCCCTTAAAACACCTCACCAGAAGAGACAGTCTTTCTATTGTGTCATATTCTCCTTCCTCCCAACTCCAGCCTCAAAACCAAGCCCTAATAGGGATAAATTTTTCTTTCTTCACTAAATAAGAGAAACTCTAGGAAGGCTGGCTTTTGCTATGCTACAAAAAGAACTAAAGGAATTTAGAAAAATCACCCTTCTCAATAATGCCTAATGCTCGAGTCTATCTCTTGCCAAAGAAGTCAAGAACTTAATCTTTTCTGCCTAAATCACTGCCCCTCCAGGCAGGTAGTTAAAGGAGAACATGGTAGCTTAAAATACAACCATTTATTCTGCTCATGCATCTGCAGGTCAGCTGGGCAGCTTCTTCTGATCTTAGCTAAGCTCACTCGTGCACCTGCAGTCCAGCTGTGGATTGGCTAGTTGGCTCTGCTTATCTTAGCTAGGCTTTCTCTTACATGCCCAGGGGTCATTTGACTATCAGCTGTTCTACAAAGGCCTTGGCTGCTCCATATGTCTCATCCTCTGACACGCGGGCCTGGCCATGATCTCATGACAACCACAGAGGAATAGGGAAGGAAGCAGAAATGCACCAAAGGCTTTCTCCAGCCTCTCTATCAAGTCTGCTAACATCCTACAGATCAATAAAACATGAATCCCAGTTTCAAGTGATGGGGAAATAGATGCCCTCTTTCCTGAAAGAAACTACAAAGTCACAGATTCAGAAAGGGTTAAAGACTTGGTACCATCAATACAAACAATCTACCGTGTTCATCAGTTCCCATTTGCCATTGATTTAGGACAATTCCTCAGAACTTCCAGACTGCCCCAAGAGATTGGGTAAAAAGAAAACCCTCAGGGGGTGCCTGGGTGGCTCCAGTCGGTGAAGTATCCAACTCTTGATTTTGGCTCAGGTCATGATCTCGCAGTTCGTGAGATCAAGCCCCAAGTAAGGCTCGAAGCGGACAGCACAGAACATCCTTGGGATTCTCTCTCTCCCTCTGTCTCTCAAAAGCCCCTCCCCTGCTTGTGTGCACACATATGCAATAGCTCGCTCTCTCTCGCTCTCTCTCTCTCAAAATAAATAAATAAACATTAAAAAAAAAGGAAAGCCTTCAGGCAGAGAATTGCAGATACTTAAGAATAGCACAATGTTGGCAATTAGTGGGATGATGAGTGCTAAGGGAATACGGGCATCAATCCATGGTTTAGCTGGTGGTCCATGATGGACTGACCCATCAGATTTTCACTAAGGAATTAGTACTGGAGTTCTGGATAGATGTGACAGAAAAAGAAAAACACACCAATTAACAGGACATAGAAAAATGGAGTATCTCTGACTCATTTTATGCTACAATATCTAGAAATATGCATTTTATAATAAATTCCCTTTTCTTGAAAATACCTAAACGTATCTTTGTGTGTATTTTGATTGCCAAAAATGGGCCAAATTCTCCCTCTCTCCCTGTATCCATGACCTTTTGTAAAGTGATTTTTAGGCCTTCCAATGCAAAATGTATATCAATTTGCATACCTTTTGAATCTGGGCTGGCCTTGTTACTTCCTCTGGCAATAAGATACCATAAAAATGATAGTGATCCAGTTCCGAGTCTGGATCCCAAGAGGTGCACCATTTCCTACTCTTTTTTGGATCCTTACTGCCACCACAAAAGAGAGAACTAGAGACACCATGAAAAAAAAAAAAAGGAATCATTTTTGCAATCCCAGCCAAATTTGTCCCAGAGCCTCCAACTGTAGCTGGCCCTTCAGCATGAAAGATCAGCAGAGCTGCCTACCTAAACCACAGCTGAGGGAGCCCAACTCAGGCCAAAAAAATTTCCTGGCAACCCAAAGGATTTTTCTTCTTTAGTATTGCTAATGTCATAGATTAAACTGATTTTTTAATACTAAACCAGCCTTGCTATTCTCAGGAAAAATCCCAACTGCTTGTGATGTATTATTCTTCTTATAAATGGCTGGACTCAATTTGTTTATATTTTGCCAAAGATTTTTGCATCTGTACCGTGAAGGTTGGTGGTCTGTGTTTCCTTTTCTTGTACTCTTTGGCCTGGTGTTTGAATCAAAGTAATGCTGGCCTCATGGAATAGATTTGTAAGTATTCCCTCTTGATCTATTTTTCTGGAAGAGATTTTGTAGAAGTGGTGTTATTTCTTCATTGTTTGGCAGAATTCACCAGTAGAGTCTTGTGGACAGAGAGTTTTCTTTTTTTGAAGGTTTCTAAATATCAATTAAATTTCTTTAATAGATACAGGACTATTCAGGTGATCTATTTCTTCTTGGATGAGTTTTGGTAAATTGTGGTCCATGTCTATTATTGAATTTATGTGCATAGAGTTGTTCATAGTTTTTTTTCTTATTATGCTTTTAAAGTCTCCAAAGACTGGAGTGATATCCCCTATTCCATTCTTGATGTTGGTAATTTGTATCTTCTCTTTCTCTCCTGCACAGTATGGCTACACGTACATAGGTTTTACTGATCTTTTCAAATAATCATCTTTTTGTTTCATTAATTTTTCTTTATTTTTTGTTTAATTCATTCATTTCTGCTTTTATCATTATTTTCTTCCTTTAGCTCACTTTGAATCTTTGGTTTTGGTGAGTTTTATTTTTTGTTTTGTTTTGTTTTTGCTTTTTGCTTTTCTTTTACTGGTTGCTTAAGGTGGAAGCTTAAATTATATATTTGAGAATTTATTTCTTTTTTAATATGTGCCTTTTATGTCACAAATTTTCATCTATATACTGCTTTACCTGCACTACCTCCCACTAATTTTGATATATTGTATTTTCACTTTCATTGAATATTCACCTGGAGATAAATAAAATAATTTACCTTGGGAATTCTTCTTTGACCCATAGATTATTGGAAAGTGTGTGCTTAATTTCTAAAATTGGGGTTTTTTTCAAATATCTTCTGTTATTGATT
>NC_043704.1:143601956-143606311 GCF_006229205.1 Suricata suricatta
TTTACATGTGTGCAACTATATTATAGAGTATTTCCAATTCTTCCCATGCCTTGCAACATTACTATCATTCATTTTATTTATCCATAACTATAGTCATTCAATATTGTCACTATCTCTGAAAAAACTATTATCTGACACATCAATTAAGAATAAGAAAAATAAAATATTTTATTTTACCTTCATAATTTCCCCTCTAACACTCTTCCTTTCTTTATGTGAAGCTGAGTTTCTT
Source organism: Suricata suricatta (assembly GCF_006229205.1). Taxonomy (NCBI): domain Eukaryota; kingdom Metazoa; phylum Chordata; class Mammalia; order Carnivora; family Herpestidae; genus Suricata; species Suricata suricatta. The sequence continues at coordinate 143,602,189 of NC_043704.1, forward strand.
ACCTATATCATTTCCTTATCTCTAAAAAATTCCTTTTAACCCTTTCAACATTTCTTACAAGGAAGAACTACTGACAACCAGTTTCCTCAATTTTTGTTTATATTCAACATCTTTATTTCTCCTCCACTTCTTAAGGAAAATTTCATTGCATACAAAAGTGTAAATGGTTGGCTTTTTTCTCTCAATACTTTAAGTATATCACCCTACTTTCTTCTTGCTTGGATTGTTTTTGAAGAGAAGTCTTATCTTTGTTTCTTGATTGGTAAGTCAGGTTTCTTCCTCTGGCTTCTTTCAAGATTTTCTTCATCCTTGATTCTCTGCAGTTGGATGATGACATGGTGTGATGATATCCTGCTTGTTCTCTAAGCTTCCTGGATCTGTATTTTGGAGTCTGACCTTAATTTGGGGGAAATACTCAGTCATTGTTAATTCAAATATTTCTTGTATTCCTTTCCTTCTTTTCCTTTTAATATTCTCATTTTGTGTATATTATACCTTTTGGGATTGTCCCATAGTATGTGGATATTCTGTTACATTTTTTCTTCCTTTTTTTCTCTTTACTTTCCAGCGTGGGAATGATACTGACATATCTCCAAGCTTACTGATTATTTTTCTCTTCAGCCACATTCAGTCTACTTAGGAGTCCATCATTGGCATTCATTGTTTCTGTTACTATGTTTTTTTATGTCTAACACTTTGTTTTGATGCTTTCTTAGCACTCCTTTAGCTCTGCTTACATTCGCCATCTGTTCTTGCATGTTGTTCACTTTTTCCATCAGTGTTGTTAGCATATTTAACATGATCATTTTATTTTATTTTATTTTATTTTATTTTATTTTATTTTATTTTGAGAGGGAGAGGGAGAATCCCAAGGAGGCTCTGTGCTGATGGCATATGCAGGGCTTGAACCCACAAACCATGAGAACAAGACCTGAGCTGAAATTGAAGTCAAATGTTTAAGTGACTGAGCCACTCAGGCACCTTCATTATAGTTATTTTAAATTCCTGATATAATAATTCCAACTTCTTTGGTGTCCTTAAGCATGGCACTGACATTCATTCTGATTTCCAGACATATTTTTTTGGTACATCAGCTTCCCGGCACCCAAGCAACACCACCTTCTTGCTGTTGCTTCTCCAGCCATTTTAGGACTTTTACAACCAATGCTCTGCATTAAGTCTCTCTCTGTGTGGAGTATCAAGACAGGTTTATATTTTTCTATTAGATATTGACTAGAAGAATAAATGGAGTAGGACCCTCCTATGCGGTCCCTGGAGTGCAATGTATGGGCAGCAAAACAGTTCTCATTAATGCAGTTGAAGCAAAATATATTCAGAAATATGTGGCTCGGGGAGCAGCGACGACATCAGTGTCACCGTGCAGCTCACATAAGAAAAGGAAACAAAAGTTTTAATTCATGACTTTGTTTGAGCTCTTACCCTACTCTTAACTGTCGTTTAGCCTTCATATGATATACACAGCTATTAAGATTAAATGTGGACCCTGTGCTGTCTTCTTTAAAAATCGTTTTTAATTGATGTCTTTCAATAGGTGAATGGAAAAATAAACTGTGCTACATCTGTACAATGCCATTTTATTCAGCAGTGAGAAGAAATAAGCATTCACACTATGAACAGACATGGAGGAAACTTGAAGGCATATTACTAAGTAAACGAAGCCGCCATGAAAAGGCTACATTCTGTGTGATTCCAAGCATATAACATTCTGGAAAAGATAAATCTATGCAGACAGTATAAAGATCAGCGAGTGCCATTGGGTTTGGGGGAAGGGAGGGATGATTAGGAAGAAAATGGGATTTTTAGGACAGTGAAATGATTCTGTATGATAGTATAATAGTGAATACGTGTCATTATTATTATATGTGTCTCAAAATCCACAGAACATCCAATAGAAAGAGTGAACCATAATATAAACTACAGTCCTTGCTGAAAATGTGTCAGTGTTGCTTCATCATATGTACAAATGTACCACTGCAGTGGGGGTGTTGGTAAGCGGACGAGGGGGTGCCTATGCGGGGGCAAAGGGTACATGGGAACACTCTGTACCTTCCACTCAATTTGGCTGTGAACCGAAAACTGCTCTTTAAAAAATAAAATCTATATATTTAAAAAACCAATTGTTACACTGAGAAGGATATTGCACAAAAACGGGATAAAGCCTTCGGTTTATTAATCCACATAATGAGAGGAAAAACCAGCATTTTCTCACAAATTTCCTCTTTTGTGCACTCTTATGAAAGCCAAAGAGTTAAAACACAGCCAAAATAAAAACCATTGGCTGCATTATCCAGCAAGCAGGACTATTCCTTAGGCAGATTTTTAAATCTTCTGTTTTGTAGAAATTAATCCTTCCACAAATACCACAGGAACGGTAAGCTTAACCTGATGTTTCTATAGAGAAGGAGGAAGGGGCCGTGCACCCACATGCACACACCATCTTGAACGCAGCCTCTTGCAAACACAACCACATTTGCTCCTTCATGCTGAGTCAAGATCACAGAGACGTTCAGGAGTGAAATTAAATGAGGGAATGATAACAACATGCCTGTGTCGTTTATTATTTGTGCCAGTCTGGAAAAGTACATTGCACTCTAAAGGAAGAAATAATAGTACAGCTGAATGACAGTATATTTTATTGTTTCTTGCAAGAACAATTTATTGCTTTAATACCATGAAACTACATTTTATAGCTGTTCTTTAAGTCAACAAACACAAACAAAACTTGCTCATTTTTTACAATCTGACCTTTCTGCACCTTCACCTGGGCCTTCTCTCATGCTTGGAAGCAACAAAACCTGGATGTTCAGCAGGTCATGAAGTCCTCCGGAGGGCTGGACAACCAGGCCTGCGTGAGTTCCTAGAAACAGTTCCCAACACCCTGCAGAACTAGGCTGGTTAGGAAACTGTTGCCACCGCTGTTTGAACCACAGTCACTTCCAGACCAGGAATGAATTCTCCCTCACAGTCTAACCTCCAGAGCAAGACAGCAAGTTCACCATGTGTATTCATTCATCAGGGTTCTCCAGAGAGACAGAATGTCTGTGTGTGTGTGTGTGTGTGTGTGTGTGCATGTGTGTTACCGGTTTAAGAAATGGGTCCATGTGATTGTGGAGTCTCGGTGAGCCCAAAATCTGATGGGATAAGCTGGAAGGGAAGAGTTGCAAGTTCAAGTCCAGAGTCTCATCAGGGAGGTCAATGTTTCATTCTATTCACGCCTTGAACTGATTGAATGAGGCCCATACTAGAGAGGAAATCTAGTTGACTCAAAGGCCACTAGTTTAAATGTTGATCTCATCAAAAAAAAAAAAAAAAAAAAAAAAACCTCATAGAATAATGTTTGATCAAATATCTGGGTGCCATGGCCCAGCCAAGTTGACATAAAATTAACAGTCACACCATCCCAACATTTTTCTGTCATCAGCTTTGGGTCAATGTTTAGAAAATCATGTTTGATTGGCAGAGTGAATCAGTGGGGGTCTAGGCAGGAAAGAGATGGCATATTTAAAAGGATAATTGCAGAGCTTTTATTAAGAAGACAGTTTATCTTGGGGCACCTGGGTGGCTCAGTCAGTTAAGCGTGTGACTCTTGATTTCAGCTCAGGTCACAACCTCACAGTTCATGAGTCTGAGCCCTGTGTCAGGCTCCACATTGTCAGTGCAGAGCTTGCTTGGGATTCTTTCTCTCTCTCTCTCCCTTTCTCTCTCTGCCCTTCCTCTGCTCACTTGTGTTCTCCCTCTCTCAAAATAAATAAATAAACTTAAAAAAATTTTTTTAAACAAGAAGACAGCTTATCTTGATGTGGGAAGAGATGGTAATGTACCCAAGGACTAGCCACAGGGGAAAACCATTCCTGCACCTACATCTGGAAGCCCAGGGGGAAGGAGTTATTTCTAGAACAGACAGCAGAGACAGTAAAAATAGTAAACAGGGTTTTTTTGTTTTGTTTTGTTTCAGAGCTTTTAGGGAATTTATTGAAAGCAAGTTTCATGTACCAAAAGGGTGCTAAACTTTTCTCTGTCACTGGCAGGTTCGCTGCTAGTGGTCCTTCAATTACCCCTAGTTGCTAGGCTAGACTGCAATGACCACAATAGCCACCAGGGG
>NC_043704.1:143606411-143621434 GCF_006229205.1 Suricata suricatta
CCTCCTTATGCACAGATCTTTCTTTCCTGTTCCAGAACATCCCTTGTTCTGGGACTCATAACACTTTGCATCTTCATGCAGGCCTTCATCTCTGCTGGGAGGAGATTGGAAATTTTCTCATGTTATCTGAGAAAAAGAAACAAGAAATAAACACCCTGGCACAAAAATAAAATGTTTCATTTCAGCAAGGAGACTCAAAATACATAATTTAGTACCCAAATCTCTGATTTAATCTTAAAAATATTCAAAGTCAAAGGGCGTTGGCCTGAATCAAGGAGAGACTCTGAAAGGACATACAGCAGCCTCCTGGTAACTCAGGTGATGAGTCACCAATTTGTGGTTTGGGGGCCATGGAAACTGGCATCAGCTTTTCCTCCAGGTGTTTTCTAAAATCACATACACCTATGCAAATACAATCTTAAAGTGTAGAGCTTTCATCCTGGAAACGATACTTGTAAAAATAGACCAAGGTCAGAAGTTGTTATTGGTGACTTAGGGTCAAAACTGCCCTGCAAAGTTGTGCTGTTGAGCCTGCATGGTATTATCCTGCACTGAACTTGATATTAGTTTTTAGTTACCAACATTTGAAATTGGGAAATTCAAAACCAAAATTCAGATTGTCAACTGCTCCTAAAAATTAGGATGCTCTGAGAAAACCGGACCCATGTTCCAACATGGCAGCACCCAATGGGACTTGAGACATACGTGACTCCTTTTGCGAGGATATGGGCTCTTCAAGTTACCACTTCTTTTGTCCCCTAGAAACTGAACTGACCGTGAATGACCAATTGTCATTGTAACTGAGCCATTGTTTTTCCTACAGTCAAGTTAGAGAGAAAAATATTTCTCATATACGTCCATCTCAAAATGTGGGGGAATTAAAGATAGACTAAGAGAAGCATATGCTTTGACAAAAAAGGGAGGAAGCCTATTTTTGTGCTGATGTGACCCAGCCTGCTGTACTCACTGTTTGTGGCACAGGCCCGAGTGACAGACAGGACTGTGATACCTGGTGGGACCCTGGCAGGCTCCTTTAGACCCATGTTAGCCTCTCAGTCCCTTACTTGATTTAACTTGCTTTTCAAACCCTACACATAATTTGTTTTCAACCAAAATACTACATGTAACCTGTAAGAATAGAGATGTGCAATTTCATTCATTATCCAGTCTGAATTCATTACCCAATTACTGAAGCCAATTATATAGGCAAGGCACTTTTCTAAGCACCAGAGATGTAGCAGTGACAAAGACCAGCACGATCTTGGCCCTCAGGGAGCAAACACTCTCTGTCCAACTCTTTTCCAGAAATTAGTTGGACCACATTTCTATGTAGAAATCTTATTTTTCAGTGAGCAACTTCATAGCTCTTTCTTCTTCTGACCTGGAAAATATCCTTATATGGTAATAAGGGTTTTTCTCTGTGAGAGGAAATCACACAAAGAGGGAGAGGGGCAAAAATTATTTCCACTGACTAGACTTCAAATGTTTTTACTACTTGTATCAGTCAGGATAAGCTGTTGTGCTGCAGTAACAAATGACTCCACATTTCAGAGGTGTACTTCCTGTTCATGCCACATGTCCATCCCAGATCAGCAGTGGTGACCCTCCAGGTCAGCTTCATACTCGGTTCCAGGCTGACAGCCTCTACCTGGGACTGGCCAGCATGCAGCAGAAGGAAAGAACAATGGCAGAACCACACAACAGCCCTCAGGTTTTCTGCTCACAAGTCTGGCACATCACTTTCACCAGCGTTTCTTTGTATAAAGCAAGTTTCATGGCCATGTTGAGTTCGACAGGACAGGGATATATAATCCTCTGGCAGGGTGAGTACTACATATCTGCAAAAAATTGATAGTCTCCGATTTAAAAAGCCAAATAATATCACACAGGAAGAAATGGACAGCCCAGAGTCAGGTGCAGTCCCTTGTTCCTTGCAGCAGCAGCCCTGACCACGGGTTTTCCCCCACAGAGCAGATGGGGGCTCATACTATGTATTGCAACCTGCATTCCATGGTCAAGTTTCCCCTGCCTGCTCATCATGGTCAAGTGACTGAAACAGGAAGCCTAGAAAATTGTTGGGGGGTGAGGGTGGGGGTGGGGTATTAAATAACTTCTTGACTTAATTGATTGATGAATAATAACTCCTAAAATTAGCTTGCACTTCATTACATAGTGTCTGAAATGAAATCCACTCAGCTTACCTGAAATCCTGGGAAATGCAAATGATGAACAAATGTCTTTAGGCTCCCAAAATTGTCTTCCTCCTCCTCTGTTGTCTTCCAGGCATTACAGATGGGGGTGGGAGGGGGATTCATTTCCATTTGTATAGCCTCTCTTTTTCCACACCTTCCAAGAGCACCCACAGGTTTAGAATCTTAACCATCAGAAAGGTCTTAGTTCTTTCTTCACTCCCTTAGAAGGAGATAACGATTTGGGAACTGAAAACTATAATTACTTCCCACCCATGCTAACTCGTACCTTTTCTCTCCAAAAATTCACCAGTAGAATTTATAAAATACAGATGGGAGAAAGAAGCCATGTGATTCCTCAAGATCTCCAGCAAGAGCCAGAGGACTGTAAATACACAAACGCCCTGCAGGAGGGAAAGGAATCCTTTAGTTCCCAGACAGGAAAGCACTTAACCCCAACAGGGACTGGTGAGGAATCCTGGAAGATGGCTCCTTTGCCAAGGAAGGTGAAGGAATCCTGAGTCTTTTAAAGCAATGAGCTATACCTGCAAACTCTCTGAGCTGCGATTTATTTCCCTTTGTTTGCTTTCAGCCCCTCAGAGACATAATTAAAGTTCCCCAAATTATTCTACTATAAACCACTAAATGTTAACTTCATGGGAAAACATGATTAAAAATAGAAATACTGTTATTATGGTCTGAGACCCTTTTGTCAGGATCCCAATGTGGGAGATCAAATGTGCTTTCCCAAACATAAGCCTCTTAACCCACATTACCACTTCCTCTACCACTGGTTTCCAAACTCAGCAAGTATTTACCAAGAATCCATGGGCTGAATCGTAACTTTACATGCAAAATGTACTTACCTACGAGACAATGAAGTACTTGAACTTGGTCCACCTCTGAGAGGATGTGCGTGTGAACAACCTGGCAAAATGAGCAAGGTCCTGTGCAGTCTTAGGTAAAGCCCTCCCCTAAAACGTGAGAAGATTGGCAGTTTCATTAGCTTGAGCTTATTCAGAAAGAAACCTGGAAGAACCTTGAAACAAAAGCCCAGGGGTAATGGGGAAAATTTTCTTAAAGCCATGATGTCAAGATGGCCTTGTCCAGTGCACAAATTGACACCTTCTAAGATGGAAGTGCTACACTCAGAAGAAAAAACGAAATGGTGGGCATCAGTCTACACACAACTGAATCGTAAGTAGTAGAGAGATAGACACAAGTCCCATCTTGCACGGAGCTTACAGTCTCTGCGGAGAGATAGACAAATATTTGGAAATTGGATGAGAGGAAACGGAGAGGTTCATAGATCTCTGGAAAATATATAGAAGAGAGACATTTAATTTGCACGAGTCAGAAAAGCCTTCCTTGAAGAAGTGGCTTGGGAGCCAAGACCTAAGTCTGTGGACTATTAACTAGAAGACACGGCAGCTCTGACTGCTGCCCACGGAGATTCTCACTGTTGTCAGCCCCCACCTTTACATCCTAGAAGCTTCCACCAGGCATGGCACGTCACAGTCATCAAAGCTCAGCAGCAAACCACCCACCCGATTCCATTAGACAGATGATGAGACAAATAAATGGAGAAACAAGTTGAGGACTCTTTTCAGTTCCGAAAAGCTTAAATGGAAAAACCCAAAGTTTACTTGCTTACTAGATACTAATTTACTTTACTAGGTACTAATTTACTACTATCACAGAGGAGGTCTCCTTTGGAGTCTATGTATAAATAGATAGTCCCAGACCCCCGCCAAGACCAGGGTAACTAGACCGTCCCACAGTCAAGAATAGTGCATCACTTTTTTTTATAGTCTTTAAAAGATAATGTGATAAGAAACTGTCACTGTATAAATGGAACAAGAAGGAGGAAACTCCTGTCAATCGTTGGACAAACGTATTTGAAAACCTTCCTCCAAGATTAGTGCAAATGAAAGAAAAATAACAGCAAGTGTTACCAATAGTTAATATCACTCTTAGATTTAAAGATAAAATGGGGAGCCTGGGTGGCTCAGTTGGTTAAGTATCCAACTTCAGCTCGCATCATGATCTTGCAGCTCCTGGGTTCAAGCCCCGCATCAGGCTCTGTGCTGACAGCTCAGAGCCTGGATCCTGCTTTGGATTCTGTCTCTCTCTATCTCCCTCTCTGCCCCTCCCCTGCTCTCACTCTGTCTCTCTCTGTCTCTCAAAAACAAATAAACATTAAAAATAAATATAAAATGTACATTGCTTTTCTTAAATGTCATGCTTCAGTTAGAACGAGAGTATTTGAGCCCATGTTTTTCATAAATTAGCAACAACCTAGTTTAACCAGCAATAATCGAATTGGCAACCAGATGCAAGTAGTTTGATCCAAATGCCAAGGCTGGATATGGAAAACTCTCAGCCAATCGATTACAAGTAGAACAACTGCATGAGGATTAATAATTTGTCTTCTGAAGGTGTGTGGTCAGTCATAAGAGATAAAAATGTTCTTAGAGAGGTGCATGAGGGCTCAGTCGGTTAAGTATCCGATTTCAGCTCAGGTCATGATCTCACAGTCCATGGATTCAAGCCCTGTATCAGGCTAACAGCTTGGAGCCTAGAGCCTGCTTTGGATTCTGTGCCTCCCTCGATCTCTGCCCCTCCCCCACTCCCACTCTTTCCTCTCTCTCTCAAAATAAAGACATTAAAAAAATTTTTTTATTGTTTTAGATATAATTCTCATAATTAGGATGCCTGTTTCTTCTGGGGGTTATTTTAATGACATGGGGTGTCTTCCTCATTAGCCATGCAAAGGGAACTTGAGATCAACCAAAGAAAGTCAAGAGCAACCGGAACTCCATGCCCAAAGAGTATGGTCCTTGGTGTTAGTGTGACAACTGCTGTTCCTTTTACCTGTGATAGGTGCTACTCGTCCCCATTCTTCTGCCAAAGCAAATTAAAACAAGTTCTCTTTGCCAGCCTTGAAGGCTTCCATTAATCAAAACCATCTTAGCTGAGACACCTGTCTTATTCAGCCAAGAGCAGAAAGACTCAGGGGCCGTGGCTACAGAAAGCACTTGCTCAGCTCCCAGAGACTCTTTAGTTAGGGAAAAAGAGGCCACTTGGGGTACATCATTCCTGGTGTGTGTTAACAGGCAGGAGGACTTCACAGGAGATTGTTTTTGGCCTTTCCTTGAAATCAGTGTAACTATATATAACATTGAGTTTGGGGATGTTCACAATCTAGAAGTGAACTCCTGGGTAATCTCACATGTTGTGATATATTCATTGGGTGGGAATAAAAGTCTATGAATTATGTCTTATTCTTTTCAGGGAGAAATCTCTTGGGAAAATTATAGCAAAGCAATGAGATTCTTCAATTTGTTCTGTTTAAAAAAAAAAAAAACAACTCTTCTGACAGTACCATTATATATTTTGATATTTTTGTCCTGAAGAAGATGTCTTGCCTTATAATGTGACTTGAATGACTTATTTGTAATGTGACTTGAATGACTATTATGTATTTCCACTATCCATGTGATACAGGGATGATTATAACATTCCTACTAGGGCTAATATTCACCAATGAGTCATTATAGTTAATTTTCTCCAAATATTCATAATGCATTTTTTAAATTGATTTCTCAATTATGAATCAGTTGGATCAAGTAGAATACAATGAGCTTTTAACATGGAAGTAACTTTTTAGTCTTCTGTGATTTTGTGTTAGTTCAGTCATTCTTCCAAAGAATATGCCTATAAATCCATTGGATGACCTATTACATTCCTTTCCTGACCTCCCCTTGCCCACCAACACCAGAAAAAATTCCCCCAAAAGCCAAGCCTGAAACATAAATATTAGCTGATAGATTGTCAACTTTCCAAATGTCAGTGGGAGAAAGGAAAGGCTGCAGACTGATTATTGATAGAAGCAGGGACATACAAAATGACCCCAATCTATCTAAAGGACCATCTTTTGTCTACCTTGTCCCAGACCTGTTTGCAATGAGTCCACTTTGGAATCCATTTGTGATATTTACAAGTCTTTGCTGTTTATGTAATTGTCTTCTTCAAATTGACTAATGGCCCTTCCTTTCCTCTCTGTCCACTCCTTCTCTCCCCATTCTCTAGAGGTTCTGGCTTCTTGGAAGAACATGACGGAACTACTCACAAGCTTTGTCATGGATCTAAAAAGAAAATCCCTTAAATTTTCACACAGGGAGTTTTCCTTTATGATACATTTGAATTTATAAGTTCACCATGATGTTCATAATTATCGACATTTTCTAAGTACTTGTGATTTGTTTTTACATTTTGAATTTATGCCATGTATGTGTGTTAGCTATTCCCCAAAAAAAGTTAATTAAAATAATAGAAAAGGCATATGGAACAAAAGATGGCAACATTTGTGGCAGTTGTAGCATATTTGCTGAGTGCTTGCCAAAAGACAGACTGTTCAAGGTGCTGCATGTGCATTACCTAACTTAATCATCACAACATTATCATCTAGACTTCACAAATGAGGAAACCAAGAGCCAGAGGGCTTCAATGTCTGCCCAAGGTCACACAGCTAGCACGTGACAGAGTCTTGCACACCCAGGGGTGGCTGGCACCCCCAGAGACTGCCTCTAACCACTACCCACATACCTGCCAAGTGACAGCCCTGGGAAGCCCTCCTCTGATTCCCCTCTCGTCTCCCCCTCGTGCGCAGGTTTGTCCAGGAGAATACGTAACTGGAGGAAACAGCTCTAAGTGCACTACGCTTTATGAGAGCCCCGGGAAAGCTTTCTGGTTCTCAACAGATCAGCACCCCTGTACCAGCCACTTCCCTGCTGCCCATCCCCAGGTGGGAGAGAGCCAATACACCACCAGCACTGGGGTCGGGGCTAGGCAATGGCTTCAGAGAGGGAGGCATTGGGTGCAATTTTTAGAGGGGCAGGCTACAAATGACCTCCCTTACTCTACCTGCTTCTAGGTACCAGGTGTATATATTAACTCAAAGACCTTGAGTAGCTTCCTGATGGTCCTCTGAGGCTTCCTGCCCCAGATCACCTCTCAGTGAATGAGAGCCTCCATTTTTCCTAAGACAAAGAGAATCCCAAGTCTACATGAGCCCTAAATGGGGGGGGGGGGGCTAGACAAAAGAGCCACCACTCACTCCCCCTCCATATATACACTTTCAGACATTCTGTCTACTGCCTGTAAAACTAAGCTCTATTTTTCCAATTATACAAGTACTACATATCCACTGAAAAACAGTTACAAATTATACAGATGAGCAAAGAGAGGAAATTAAGTTAATGTATATCTCTCCACCAACAGAAAGCCACCATAATATTTTGGTCTATGTGCTTCCAGATGTCTAGATAAGTGTATATGTGTTGGTGTTGTAAGAGAGAGAGAGAAAAGAGGCAAAGAGCAAATTGATTTCTCTTTTCTTAAAAGTAGAAGTGTCCCACATACAGTTTAACACCCTTTTGTTCACATGTGTTTACTTTTGTGAACTTTTTTTAATGTCAGAAGACAAGTTTCCACATTGAAACTCTTTTATGGTTCAAATGAGGTTTTTGAAAATATTTTTAAATAAGTAACATATATTCATTGAAGAAAAATTAGAAAATACAGATAAGCAAAAGAAAAACGTAATTTTTAAAGGAGACCACCACTGTTAACATTTCCACCTTCATTGTTACTGAATACATATTCTTCTAGTTCTCCAAATTTGAACACCATTGCCAAGATATTGCTAGACGAGATTTTGCTAGACACACTTTTGCTAGACAGGCAGCAGCAAACAGAAGAGAAGCTAAATCTTTACTCACATCCTTGGTTATTTCTTAAAGGTTATTTCTTAAAGAAGAAGTGCTAGGTCAAAGGATATGTATGTTTTTAAAACCATCGATCAATATTACCAAATTGCTCTCGGGGAGAGGCTGCAGGGTACAAGGGTAGCTTTTTCCAGGTCTCCTCTTCAGTTTTGAGTAGCGTAATTTTCAAAAATTCTTTCAGGCCTTTCATTTAAAACATTTTCAACTTTTCAAAGGTTTTGGTTTGACAGCACAAGATCTAATATCCAAATAGTGTTTAATCAGATCCTGGCCCACCACAAGAGGCAGATATATATTTAAGCAAGAAAAATCATTAAATACATAGAAAAAACAATGAAATAGTAAAAGACAGATTCGGGTGAAAAAAAAATGGGGCGCTACTTGGACTTTTTTTTCCAGAAGAAAATAGAGTTATCTTTGCTTTGATATCGTTTTCCTTAGCAACCAGTCCCAAGGAATCCATTTATAACTTTAAGACCGTGGTGTCAAATACCAGTGTAAAACCCCTGAATAGACTCTGATATCCCTTTGGTGAACACCCTACTTCGTCAAAAGACAAAGCATCTGCTGAGAAGGTTCATCATTAAGAAACTCTTCTGCCTTTTGTGGATCTGCTGTCAGTCAAAGAACATCTCTTCTGCCCCCATGGAGCTCAGCCCAGCAAAGACATTGGCCCATTTCCAGCAATTATCTGAGAAATTCTATTTCAGCCACTAAATCTCCAGCTTCAATCACCCCCAGCAGTGAGCGGTAGCCATTAGGTGTGTTGGAAGCAGTGACTGTGTGTGCGACCCCAGCAGACCTCTGCCCATGAGCTAGCCCTTGGAAATCCCTGGCGTCTCATTGTCTCCTATTAACATGTCACCATTTTCTGACAAAATATCTGAATAAAGAAGGAAATGATGCCCAGGTGCTGGAAGGGCTTCTAACTTGTGGCCACCTGATGCCGTGTCCCTAGGGCCGGACACTGTAGAAAGGGAACAATGACTCAAGAAATAGATGTGTATTCGGTGCCTTAGTGCCATCGGATGCCTGGCCTGACCAGAGACTTTTCTCCCAGCAGCTCCAGCAATGATAGTTCTGTACCAGCCACAGGAGGGTAATTGATTCCTTGGCTAATTTGACTTTGGTACCAGCAACTGTTTGGAGGAGATATCTACCCAGCTACTAGTTTAACCCAAGCAGTTCAACTTTTTTGGGCACTGCTGAAAGCAGTCACCTTACCCAGCAGAAATCTGTGTGCCCAGCAGAGGTCCAGGCTGTGCGTGACAGCAAATAGAATAGGTCAGCTCTTTGCTGTGGCCCATAGGACTCATTGGTTCTGAATGAATGTCCACATGTTAAAACAACATGCCAAGAACTGTGTTCCATTGTAACATGAATCTGGAAAAGACTATCACAAGACATACCACTTTATATTAGGAGTGAAACACACACACACACACACACACACACACACACACTATTTCTGCCTTCGAGTGTTAAGGTAAAAGGAGAGGACAGAGGTAGTCAAAATTTGCCATTAGAAAATGAGATCTTCCTCCCAAAATTGCCAGAGCAGGTGTTTTTCTAAAAGACTTTTTTGAAAATTAATTCTCTCTATAAAAACAGTAATTGAATTCTAGCCAATTTCCATTTTTTACAAAAAATAGATACTATTTATGCTCTAATTGAACCTAACAAAAAAACCACAGGCATTTCTTCAGTTGGGTTGGAAATTAGGAAGTTGTCATACCAACACTCCTGTCAAGCACCCCTCCCCCTGCTTCTTGCTTCTCTGAACAGCAGGAAATGTTCAACATCGTCACACAGCCACTTTCCTGTGCTTTGCTACACAAGCATCTTCCACCTGCATTATTTTCCAGGGTTTATTTTCTTATCTTGCAAAGAAAGAAACTGCACCTACTTGTTCATCTATCTGCAAAGATTCCTCTGTTAATTTTTATTATTCCATTAAGTCCTGATTCCCTTTATTTGACCCAACTTAAGCTTTATCTTAAGCCTAATGCCAGAGATCCTGTTTCTGCTTGGTTTGTGTGGTCTGGGAAACACTGACAAATAATATCAGGCAAACATTGCTACCACATGCTCTGATGTGATGATGCAATGCATTGCTCTGGCCGTGTGTGCTCTGAGGAGTAACTGACGCTGTCTGTGCTCTGCAGAAAGCCAAAGGAGGCTGGGAGTTTATGCCACCGTCTCTATGCCCTAAGCTGATCCTTATTTAGTGACCAGGATGAAAATCTAAGGTCAAGGTAACTCAGACAGAATTCAGATTTCCCCAATGGGATCAGCCTAGAGACACCCTCCATAGGGTTTTGCTTAATTTCACTCTTGCTGGGTTTTTCCTGTTTCCATTACCTGTTGTTTACTCCCATCCTTCTGTTATCTGTGGTACAAAACGACCCCAAATTGTTTTCTATTGTTGTGTAAAAAACATCCCCAAACTTCAATGCTCTATTGCTGCATAGTAAACTACCTCAAAGTTCACAACGATGATCATTTTATTTGCTCGTGATTCTCCTGGTCAGGAATTCAGACAAAGCATAGTGGGGATGCTTGGGGGCATCAGCTGGGAGGGCTCACATAATTGGGGGTGTGGCTGGGATGCTGTTACTGGCATCATATGTCCCTGTCAGCTGGGTTCCTCAGTTGTCCTCTGTGTGATCTCTCCGTGTCACTAGTTTGGATTTCTTCATAGCTCAGTGATCTCAGGGTGGCTGAGTTTCTCATATGGCTGGCTACCCTTGGGGACAAGAAGTTGCTAGACCTCTTAAAAGAAAAGTCTGGAATTGGTTTAGCACTGCTTCTCCCACATCTGTTGGTCAAGGCAGGTCAGAAGGCCAGCTCTCATAGAAGGAGAAATAGACCCCATCCTGGTGAGTGGAGTGGTGTGTGCAAACAAGGAGGGAAGGAATGCAAAGTAGCCACACTTGGAAGCCGACTACCAACTCCACTGGCTTACTCCAGGTTTCTCCCGGGAGCGCTCTCTAATTGAAACCCTTGCACACAGATGCTCATCTCACCATCTGCGTGGAGGGACCCCGACCCTAAGACAAAGGTTATTCTAATCCAAGTTTCCAGGCTCTTCTCCCAAGAAGGTTGTTAGTGCTAGCCCAGGCCACACTCAAGTCTCTATCCTTCCACATGCAGAACCTCAGGGGATCACAATTCAGGCTGCTCATTATAAACACTTGGGAGTTAAAAAAAAAATCAGGTCCTACCAACCCCAGAGATTCTTAATTAGTTGCACTGGAATGAGACCTACACATAGTTATTTTTGGTTTGAATTCTCATGGTTTCTTTTTTCTCATTTCCCCCAATAATTCTAATGCACAACCCAGGTTGGGAAGCACTGGTCTATGTAGTTCGAGCTATGCATGTTCAAGCTTAATGTGTGTGGGCAGAAGGGGGGGCAGATTAAAATGCCACGAGGTGTCCTATGAAGAGGAAAAAATAACCATTGACCAAATCACCTCTTGCCTGGAAAACAAAATCTCATCACTGCCATCAAGTAATATAGGTTGCAAATCCAGTTTCCAAATGGGGTTGCTCTAAGTTCAATTCTCAGAGTCAAGTGGCTTCTTGTATGTGTCTTGGCTGAAAAAAAGTCATCACACACACACACACACACACACACACACACACACACTCCTAGTTTAGAGGAACAAATTCCAGTTCCTATGTACTCCTCACCTTACAGCATAAAGCATGGCCAACATGATTCCCAAGTCTCTCTGGTGCTCTCTAGAAATGGTAGTACCTAGCTTTCTCTTCATGAGGGACAAAAAACAATCTTGGTTTTACCAATGCTTGAGTTGGAAAAAACACATCTTCCAATACCATTTATTAAGCTTCCAGGGTGATATTAAAGGTCACCATTAAAGGTCCATAGTCTAAAAGGATGGTTCAGAGCCTAAGGCACACGCAGACACCTTCCCTGGCTAACCCCACAATAAATAGGACTGTATTTCCCCTTTTCCTTTTTGCTGAGCCTCCTCATCTTTAAATGATATGTAGGAGACAGTGTTTTTTCTGTTATTATATTTTCTTGTTAAACTGTATCCTTATTCCTGATTCTCAATTTGGTTCCCATAATCACTGACTCTTATTCTATAAAATTTTGTTTTTTAATTAGCAAGATAGAGATCAATGTCATACAAAATATGCGCTAACGCAGAACTAGATTCTGTTCTCGCATACACGGATGCCAAGCGAGAAGCAAATCTGCAAACACAGTTCGAGGGAAACTTGATCTCGTCCCAGGAATAACAGCCTCCTCTCTCACGGGAAGCAGCAGTCCTGAAATGTTGCATTTCAACATGGCAAGTCCCCTCCCCTTAGGAACTTTAACATCTATGAAATGAGGGTATGTCTTATCATTGTCATGGCTTCATTGGCTTTTTCCCAACATGGTGACATGTAAAATGATGGCGCATGCCTTTGTTTAGATGAAACATCGCAATCCACATCAGCTCAGCCAGAGAGACTGAATAGATTTCAAGTTAAACACAAGTATGTGAAAACAAAGAGAAAAACTCAATTTCCTCTCTGCTGTAGCTGCTTTTGGGTTCTTTTGGGAGCAAACAGCTCTACTCAAAGCATGGATTGCTATTTGCAGGTCAATATATATATATGTAAATATATATATACACACACACATATATATGTATGTATACATATATATACCACCTCTCACCTCTTGCAAGTTCAGGCATATTGAACACATTTAGAATGGGCTATATTGAAAGAGACTATATTGAAAGCTTAGCATCATGGTAATATTGCAATTACCCAGTTGGCATTTGGTTGGGTTCCTATGACACACTTCTCTATTTCACAAAAACTGCCCTTGGGTTTTCTAAGACAGAAGTGCAATAGTTCTTAAACTTTAGTGAGAATAATCTTCCACATTTGTTAAACGTACTAATCCCAGGGCTTCATCTCAGACCTTTGATTCGGAAACTGGAAGGATGGCAGGTCGGGAAGGATGTCTGTAGGACAAGCAAGGTCCACGGCTGTTTCAGATGGATCCCACCATGGACACCGGTGGTTTTAGGACTGGGCATACGGCACGCACCCCCGCACACTGGTGGGGAGGTTTCCTAAGCCTGGTGTCCATGCGAGCCTGATCCCCAACTGTCCAGAGTCACAGGGCTATGTGTTCACACGGATCCCTGGGCATGTCTCAAGCCCATTTCTCATTTCACACCAGCTCTGTCCTTCGTGTGATCTGCTGGTTTGGGGTTGACTTATTTGCAAATAGTTTTTCTTTTCCACAGCCACACAGAAGCTGCCTTTTTCACTAAATGTGGACTCATAACCCAGCTCAACATTCAGTGCTTGCTCTCCGCCTCCCCTCCATTTAACATAAATTATAGACAGTGGGAATAGGAGGCTAAATAATGGCCTCCAAATACAGCAGGCTCTAATCCCTGGGACTGTGAGTATGCTGCCTTAGATGGTAAAAGGAACTCTGCAGGTGTGATTAAGTGAGGGTTCTTGAAATGGGGAGAGTAGCCTGGATTATGCAGGTGAGTCCAATATAATCACAGAGGGATGTAGGTGGCTCAAGGTCAGAGAGAGAGCGGGAGGGAGAAAGAAAGAAAGAAGATAAAAGATAGAAGCAGAGGTTAGGGAGGCAGGAAGAGGGAAGTGCTATACTATTGACTTTGAACCTGGAAAAATGGGGCTAGAGTCAAGAACAGCAGGGGGTCTCTAGAAGCTGGAGCCTCTGGAAGGAATTCAAGCCTGCTGACACCTTAATTTTAGACCAGCGCTCCCATCCAGAACTATAAGACAATACACTTGTGTTGTCTTAAACTGCTAAGGTTGTGGTAATTTGTGATTGCAGCAATAGAAAACTAATACAGTGGGGTTTTTAATTACCCCTCTTACTACTGAGCATAAAATTCTCTGAACAGTGACCTACAGTAGACCCAAGGAAGAATGCCTTGCGTTGAAGCCTGAGAGCCACGGCACTGATTTTTTCCCATTTCTCAAAAGCAGATGGGATTAACCGACTGTAACTCTGATTCTTAAGCAGCAAATGCCAAGGTCTCTGGGCCTGTTCCAGGAGATAAACTGCATTTTGCAACCAAACCAGAGAACTCCTCAAGTCTCCTGGTAAAGCTCACTTGTGTTTGAAATCATGCTTGCTAGCTCCTGGGATGTGCATAAGTTTCTAGAGTTTAGAGGAAAGCTTAGCCACCAGTGACCCCAGGGAAGATAAAAGAAAGTTTGCCTCTTAACTTCTGCCCTCCGTAAGACTGGGAAAGGAGCCAAATGGTCTCCAAACTCAACAGCCCCCAGGTGTTCATTTTTTTAAAAATCTGATTTTGGGAGAACACAAGTGGGACAGTAGCAGAGAGAGGGGGACAGAGCATCCAAAGCTGGCTCTGCACTGACAGCAGCAAGTCCGATGTAGGGCTTGAACTCACAAACGGCAAGATCATGACCTGAGCCCAAGTTAGATGCACAACCAACTGAGCCACCCAGGTGCCCCACGTCTCCTAGGTGTTTTTTAAAGGATGCTTTCAAGACTGCAGCCAGTGCCTCTTGCTGTCCTGTTCATTGTTCTATCTCTTGACCTTTCCCCAATCCCTGACCTCTTCATCCAATGAAGATCATCCTACACCAATATTGAATTTTGGGACTTTTTGGATACTTTTTACCATCAGGAAGAGGATAGAAAATTTCTCCCTCAGCCCAACATTCCCCCTCCATAGCCCCTTTTCTGCTCTGGCAGAAACTACAAACTACATTTCCCAGACTTGTTTTATGTTTATTTATTTTTGAGAGAGAACAAAAGAGAGAGTGTAAGCGCATGTGTGTACGTGAGCAGGGGGCAGGGCAGAGACAGACAGAGACACACATAATCTTAGGCAGGCTCCAGGCTCTGATCTGTCAGCATGGAGTCTGATGCAGGCTCCAACTCACAAACCTCAAGGTCAGACTTTCAACCAACCTAGACACGCAGGCACCCCAATCTGGTTGTGATTTTCTTACAAACATAATTTATGGTCCAATTGGCTTACATAAAACA
>NC_043704.1:143621534-143633683 GCF_006229205.1 Suricata suricatta
ATAAACCACACCTTCTTGGTCCACTCATCAGGTGATGGACATTTAGGCTCTTTCCATGATTTGGCTATTGTTGACATTGCTGCTATGACCATTGGGGTACATGTGCCCCTATGCATCAGCACTCCTGTATCCCTTGGGTAAATCCCTAGCAGTGCTATTGCTGGGTCATAGGGGAGTTCTACTGTTAATTATTTGAGGAGCCTCCACACTGGTTTCCAGAGCTGCTGCACCAGTTTACCTGCTTGTGTTTTTGAGGCAGAGGTAGTTCTGGACAAGTGCAAGCTCCTGGCTTTCTGCCAACTCGGACAACACATCGTGTCCTCTCAGAAGGGGTTTTTTTTGTCTTTGTTTTTCCAGGTCTGGAGAGGTACCACTTCTGTAATCCCTGATCTTTGGAAATCTTGCCTTGCCACTTTTTCTCCTCTGGTTCTATTAATACCTTTACAACCAACTCTCTATTTGAAAACCTAGTTTCTGTTTTCCTGATTAGATACACACTGATAACACCTGAACCTTCACTTTCTTAGCAAGGAACAAAGACTTTTTCTACCCTTGCTTTTCAGAGCAAGAGACTTCATCTACCCTAAGTATCCTGGGCTTTATGGACCCCATTTCATTGGGACCAAAAGACTCAAAGTAGATCCTGCCCACAAAAGGGAGGTAGCTTGAATTTGGCAACACACGTCAAACCAGGTTGGAAGCAGGGTTCTTTCCTTAGATTCTCATGGTCTTCGTTTTCTAGATATAGTCTCTGAGGATTCATGTGTTAGTGACTTAGGAGAATACTACTAGGAGAGTAAATGGAGCATGAAGCAAAGCAGGGGTAAGGTTACAGGTAAAGCCACAGAGGGGCACTCAAGCCTAATCCCCAAGGGAGCTTTGGAGCGTAAGCTTTTGTGATCTGTGCACCCACCAGTCATTCTCTAAAGGCTGCCCAAAGTGACCATAAGATTCCCAGGAATTTTGGCTGGTTCTAGAAGCCTGAGAACAGGCCCCGGAAGAAGAGTTGCAGGTGTGAGCCTTTGAAAACAAAAACCAATGAAGCAAAGGGAAGGTACAGAGAAAAGGTAAAAAGGGACCCCAGGGGATCCGGCCAGAGCACAGATAGAGTTCCTCTGATTTGGGCTCTGACTATAATCTGACTCTGAGACCTTCAGAAAGGGATGCCCAAAGCTTCACTTCTGCCTCCCACATTTCATGCAAGTTCTTCCTTTGGCTGACTCTAACCACGAACCACAGAGGGAAGGGGATTCTGGGAAATGCAGTTCCCAGCTTAAACGAGTTGATAGTGAAACCATCCAAACATCTGCCTATCTGTTTCAATAAAGTGTCACAAAGTCCCAGAATAGAGGCGGGCCTCCTTTTGCTAGAAGATCCACAGGCAGGTGTTGGTGGAAGGCCCAGCAGTGCCAGAAAGAACTGTTGACACAGCTCCTCTGTGTGGTCCCCGTGAGGCATTCAGTCGATGGAGGGGATGTACTGCCGGTAGAGAGCAAAGTTCTATGCAGCAGCCTGGCCCTGGAAAGTGCTAGGCCAACTCTACACCTCTCAACGTGGTCACCCTGTTCTCACCCTCTCACAGCAACACCTCCAGCTTTCTTGAGCCTTTGATATCCATTCTTGAGTGCTTATTTG
The DNA here is from genome assembly GCF_006229205.1 of Suricata suricatta. Classification (NCBI taxonomy): domain Eukaryota; kingdom Metazoa; phylum Chordata; class Mammalia; order Carnivora; family Herpestidae; genus Suricata; species Suricata suricatta. The sequence goes on from NC_043704.1 coordinate 143,623,170, forward strand.
GAAAATCAAAGATCCTGCTCACTGGTGATTTCTATTCTCTCTGTATACAAATTTAAATTTTTTTAAACGTTTCTTTTTGAGAGAGAGCACTAGCAGAGGAGAGGCAGAGAGAGAAGGAGACACAGAATCCAAAGCAGGCTCCAGGCGGTGAGCTGTCAGCACAGAGCCCGAGGCAGGGCTTGAACTCACAGACCGTGAGATCATGATCTGAGCCAAAGTCAGACATGCAACCAACTGAGCCACCCAGATGCCCCTTTCTGTATACAAATTCAGAGACTGTGTGGTGTTCCCACTGAGAGCATGTCAGATTTTTGAGATGTCAGATTTTCTGGATTCAAGTATGAGGTCATCACTTACCAGCTGCGTGACCTTGACCAAGTTACTTCCCTGACTTGGTTTCCTCAGTGTAAAATAGAAATAGTGGTATCACTTATTTTCTATAGCTTTTGAGAGCATTCAAGGAGTTTACATGTGTCCATCGCTTAGAATTTAAATGAGTAACATACACTTTAAGTTTCAATGCTCATAGTCACCTTTACTAAATAATATTTTTTATCGTATCTTTTCTACTAATGCATGATCCAAAAGGATTTAACAATGCTTTGGGGAAAAATAGCATTGTCATATATAAGAAAACAGTAAGAGTGCACAATATTTTCAAAACATTGACTTTTCCAACTCAATCACTATTTCAGAATGACCTTCCCCCAAATTTGTGAGGTTTTATCATGCATGAAATCTACTCATAAAATAGTCTTTGGGGGAAACTTTTCTAATAAAGGATAGGGATTATAGAAAGCTAAAGACCAGGGGCGCCTCTGGGTGGCTCAGTCGGTTGAGTGTCCAACTTCGGCTCAAGTCATGATCTCACAGTTTGTGGTTCGAGCCCCATGTCAGGCTCTGTGCTGATAGCTCAGAGCCTGGAGCCTGTTTCGGATTCTGTGTCTGTCTCTCTCTGCCCCTCCCACTCATGCTCTGTTTCTCTCTGTCTCAATAATAAATAAACATTAAAAAAAATTTTTTAAGACCTATGATGAGACATTTGAAGTCTTTTCATTTCCGCCAGCAGCTGGCAATTTCACCAACAACTGTTTACCTAAGTAGTGGGAACATATAACCGTAAGAAACATTCACAAGTGTTGGGTCTCATTTGAAGATCCCTGCAAGAATATAAATATATCTTCCCTAGAGTTTCTCATGTTCAGTCTCAAAGAAGTACTGGCAAACTCCAGTGATCTGGTACAATAAATCATCGTGGTCAGAACTTTCCCTCCGAAAACACTTTTATACCTTGCTGGTGGGATTACATATTTGGTACATTCTCTTTGGAGGAAACTTTAGAAATTCTGTCAGCAGGTTCAATGCTTATACCCAGTGATGTGCTATTAAGCATTGGACCAATTTGAATGGTCTTTGTACCAGGTTCCTGGGAAGAGCCCCTAAACCTCTGGAACTTTGGGGTACCTGACACCAGCCCAACCTCCCGGCCTCTGAAGAAGAGACTGAGTTCAATCCTGTGGCCAGTGATTCAATCAAATATGCCTACATAATGAAAGCCCAGTGGCAACTCTGGACACTTGAAGTTCCATGAGTTTCCTAGTGAATACGTTGATATAATAGAAGAATGATGTGTCCTGAAGTCACAGAGAGAAGACACACACTCTGCATTCAAGCCCCTGCCACACTCATCAATAGGTTTCTTTATTTGACTGGTCCTGATTTGCATCCTTCACAATAAAACTGTATTGATAAGTGCTTTCCTAAGTTTTAGGAGTCATTCTAGCGAATTATTAAACCTAAAAGGTCTGGGGGCTCCCAGATTTATAGCCAGTTGAGCAGAGGTGTGGGTGGCCTGGTATCTGGAGTGAGGGCAGTCTTGTTGGGACTGTGACCTTCAACTGGAGTCTGCACCGACCCTAGGTAGTGTCAGAAGTAATACAGCATTGCAGTGTTTAACAACTGCTCTTCAGAAGGGAAAGGAAAAGTCCTAGTCTGTAGTGTTTTCTCAGCTTTCCTGATATAAATACTCTCACCATGGCCAATTTCAAGTTACCAACACGCTGTCTTTGATCATGATTTTGAAACAGATGTGCCCAGTCTGTTCCTCATGAACCCATGCAAACTGACTCGAGCACCCTATGATTTATACCTTTTGACCAAGCAACTCCACATCTTAAAAATCAGACACAGAAGCTGGCACACTTTCCTCTTCCCAAATATGTACAAGGATGTTCATTGCAGCATTGTTTGTATTCATAAAAGATTAAAAACTAGCTACAGGCCCACCAATAAGCTTAAACAAATCATAGCACATGAACAAAATGAAATGCTATGTGGGCTTTCGAAATGAGGAAGCAAATCTATACTTATGTGGCATAATCTGCAAAATATATCATTAAGCAAAATAAGAAAGTCACTGAACAGGCTGCAGTTTGCTGCTATTTGGTATAACATGAAGCGGGGGGGGGGGGGATGTATTAGCCTGTATACATGTATAGGGTTTGACTTTCTTAAGAAGGAATACACACACACACACACACACACACACACACACACTGAAAGAGGTAGTTTTTGGTAGGAGATCTGAGTGAAAGATGCAGTACTTTTTACATCTAGCATTTTTGTACTTTGCATTTTTTATACTGTCTAAAGAATTAAAGCAATAGGCAATGATAAAGAGAAAGTAGGCCAACAGGAATGATTGAATGAATGAATGAATGAATGAATGAACAAATGAATGAATCGACCCTCTAAACAAAACGACCGTAGCTCTTTCATCACGGTTAATGCACTTCTCACCAATCTCTGTGTACAGCCCTGTTCTAAAGTCTGCTCCAGTGAGAAGGTGGCAGGGTTCAAAGAGATTCTCTAGGGCACTTCCTCTAACAGTGAGGTCAAGCCCTGAAATGCCTTCAGGGTCCAGGTGGGCACCACAATTGTATGAAGTTGTCCAGATGGGGATTAACCTAAACAGAAGGGCTCCTGCCACAAACAAAGGGAAGCCATGATTCTCCCATGTTAGCCATGGGCCTGTAGAAATGCAGGTTTGGTATCGCCAGATCTTTTGATTTTTTTAAATGTTTATTTAATTATACTGAGAGAAAGGAAGAGTGAGCAGGGGCATCAGAGGGGCAGAGAGAGAGAGAGAGAATCCCAAGCAGGCTCTGAAATGTCAGTACAGAGCCCAACTTGGGTCTCAAACCCACGAACTATGAGATCATGACCAGAGCCAAAATCAAGAGTAGGATGCTCGGGGCACCTGGGTGGCTCAGACTGTTAAGCCTTCGACTCTTGATCTCAGCTCATGTCATGATGTCACTGTTCATGGGATCCAGCCCTGCATAGGGTCCTGCACTGACAATGTGGAGCCTACTTGGGATTCTTTCTTTCCTCCCCCTGCCGCACCCCCCTCTTTCTACCCCTTCCCTGCTTGCACTCTCTTTCTCTCTCAAATAAATAAATTAAATTAAAAAATTAAAATTAAAAAAAAGACTTGGACATTCAACCAACTAAGTCACCCAGGCACCTCAGATCATTTGGCTTTTTTTAAAGAAATTCAGAAATCCAAAATAGGATGTGAAATTTTTTCACATGCTTAAGTAACTAATATAAATCTTTCCACAACACAAGGCGAGCCCAAGAAAACCATTCTAACTTTAAAATTTTAAAGAGGATGGCTAAGTTTCACCTAACAAACAGGAGGAAGTTACTTTAGTCTGAGTTTAGGTGAGTAACAAATACTTGGGTTTGAATTCTAAGGAAATGGGTTTTATCCCTCCCCCTCCCCCTTTTCCTCCCCCTCTCAAGACCAAGACCATGAAATGTAACACTAGCACTTCCACAGTCAGTGTCTCAGTCTGGAAAGGCTGCTAAAACACAACATCACGGCCTGGGTAGCTTATCAAAAACAGAAACTTATTTCTTACAGTTCTGGAGGCTGGCACCTCCCAGATCAAGGCATCAGCATGGCCACATTCTCTGGGGAGCCCTCTTTCCTGGTTCTCCCTGTGTCCTCACGTGGTGGCAGTGGCTACAGAGCTCTCTGGAGCTCTGTTACAAAGGCACTAACCCCACTCATGAGGGCTCCACCCCCGAGACCCAAGCACCTCCTCCTCCTACCATTTCTGGGGGTTAGGATTTCAACCTGTGAATCTGAGGGAGCACAAATGTGCCAACCATGGCAGTCCCTTAAGCCTGAAACCTATTTCTCTTGGCAGCATATGTTAATGAACAGATATTAAAAGCAATGAGGAGTCCATCAAGCCCATACAAAAGTGGGAGGTGGGAACACGTGGGCAAAAACTCAAAGTGGGAGAAAGGGGTGCAGACACAGGGATGGGGACCAGAGAGGGGGACCCAGCAGGGGGCGTGCCAAGAGGGACCTACCTACTGCGCCACCTCAGGAGGGTGGGAAAGAGGCCCAGAGAGAGGAAGTCTAATCGTTATAAGGCAGCCTTTTGCAGTGTGTTATCTCGTGTATTGATCTGCCATTCGGGTTCCCCTGTGTTCCCACTGGAGCTTGATTAGAATTGTCTAAGCCCATCAATATCCAGATTCTGACTAATCTATCCCTACTGCCTTAGATTCTCTCAGCACCCTGTTGGCTGAAAGTGTACTCTCTAGCTTTTATAAAAAAAAAAAAATCTCAGCTGTACATATGACCAGGTTTCTATGGAACCTCAAGTGTTAAGCAAGCCCAGGTGGGAAAAAAAGTAATGGGTGATATCTGTGTAGCTGCAGAGGGAGAGAAAACAGTGGCATTGACAGTATTGATGATGATGGCAGCAACGTTCGTTATGGGCCAAGGGGCTTTACGAGAAACAGCCAGAATTCTCATCCTATTCCTACATTTAGCTCCAAGTCTCAGGTCCCTGGGGAATATGCCTTCCTCCAATCAGGTCTATGTATAACTTCTCAAAGTCCAATGATGATAAGTTTGAATATTTCCAATGCACCATCATCAACAGGAAGATAATAGAAAGAAAAATAAGGTAGCCACAGTAGACTCCTTTTTGGATGCAAGCAATAGAATAACCCAGTCCTTAGCATATTCTATATCCAGACAGAAGACCGGCAGGAACTGCTGTCCTTGGCAATGAAATAGTGTCCTTGGTCAACCAATCTGGCTGCCCTCAGTTTTGCAAACAGAAAGGACTTTGCATAGCAAGGTTATATCCTGTTTCCTTTTATAAGAGCCAGCTTAGATTAAACTTGGTCCTATTCTATCAGGACCTGACTGTAGGCTGTAAGAATAAACCAACACACACCAACACAATGACATATTTCTACCTAAGTCAAGGTTGAAGTTACAACTTATTGTTTCCTATCTGCAGAGAAGGAAGCTAAGACTCAGAGAGATTCAATAACTGACCCAATCGGTAAGAAGCACAACACAGATATGAATGAGTTTATCCTGCTTCAACATTATTTGTTCTATTACATCCGTTATAACTTTTTTATTGCTAACTACAGAATACCCAAGCATGATGGAAAAAAACGGAACACACAGAAGTGTGTTTTGTATATCTTTCCAATCTGATTCATTTATTATTACATGAAAACACACACACACACACACTATTTTATCAAGATTGTTCATTACATGTTCTTTTCGCTTTCTTTGCAGAGGCACAGAAATTTCACACTTGGGCAGGAAAAACCATCCCAAGAATTCCAGGTTTCCAATAGCTTGTCGCTTAGGCAGGAACAACCTCAAAATTACCTCATATGGGCTTATATTTCACTGTGTTAACCATCAAATAACCTATTACAATAAATAATACAAGCAATAGGTTAAGATTTTTAAAAGATTTCTCTTTCGTGCCTGATTTCAAAATTCATGGTGGTACATAATGAATACCAAATTTAACTAGGGTAAAATACAATCCTGGCCAGCCAGGAGATGATGAAGAGAAGTAAGTTAAGTTCAAACATCAATATATTCATGTATCATTCAACAAATGATTTTGAATACCTTTTAGGTGCCAGGCATTGTTTCCAGAATTAAGGATACAACAGTATACCAATTAGACAAATTCCCTGCTCTCAGGAAGCTTATACTCTAGTAAGGGGAGACAGACAACACACACATGAATTGAGAAATTGTCCAGTTGTGATACATACTATGGGGCAAAGCATAATGAAGGGTATGGAAAGTGTTAAGGAAGGAAGTTGCTCTTTTATACAGAATGTCAGTCTGGCTTGGACTGTCATAATAAAATACCTCAGACTAGGTGGCTTTATCAACAGAAACTTATTTTCTCACAGTTTTAGAGGTTAAAAGTCCAAGACTAAGGTTCCAGCCAATTCAGTTATCGGTAAGGACTCTCCTTCTGGCCTGCAGCCAGCCACTTTCTCTCTGTGTCCTCACGTGACCTTCCTTGATGTGAACTCTCTGGTGTCTCTTCTTATAAGGACACTAATGTTATCCAATCAAGGCCTCTCTTAAACTTAATTTTCCTTACTCCAAATACAGCCACACTGGGGGCTAAGGGACCCACTGAATTTGGAGGGGTTGTGAGGAGGACACACACATCCAGTCCATAATATACGGGATAGTCCGAGAAGGCATCTCTGACAAGGTGTGGTAGCTAGCTTTCAAGATGGTTCTCAGTGAGCCTCATCTCATATTCATGCCCTGGTACAGTCTCCTCTGACAGTGAGTCAGGGCCCGGCCATGTGCCCTGAAACACAGCAGCAGTTAAGGTGTCCAACTTCCGAGCCTGGTCATAAAAAGCAAGGGAACTCCCACTTTGCTTTTTTTGGATCACTCACTCTGGGACAAAGCCACCCACCATGTCAGGAGGACACTCAAGCAGCCTTGAGAGAGGACCACGTAGAGAGGAACCCAGACCTCCCACCAACAGCATTAATCTGTCAACATGTGAACGAACCACCCTAGAAGTCGGACCTCCAGCCCCAGGAAGGCCCGCAGGTGGCCAAAGTCCCAGGGGAAGACCAAACTCCAACCTCATGTGAAACTGTTAGCCAGGACCACCCAGCTACATTTGTTCCCAGTTTAGCCTGCCGAAAAGGTGAGATAATAAATGTTTATTGTTGTTTTCAGCCACTAAGTTTTGGAGTAACTTACACAGTGAGAGATAAGTAATATATAAGGTGACATCAAGAGCTCTGAAGGAAGGAAGGAAGACAAAGCCTTTTGGGTAGAAGGAAAAGCAAGTGCCAAAGCCATAAAATTACAGCATATCTGTATGCTGGGAAAATATATGGTCAGATCATATAGGGCTGTATGTGTCTGCAACCTTTGCCAGAGTAACACGTGGAGAGGCATCCACTTAGGAGGACTATCTTACTTGTTTAGATGAAATGTTGTGCCAAGGTTTCAATTTCATGCCATCAGATTCTATCAGCCACCTTGGGGATCTCAATAACTCTCACACTTTTACCTGTTATTTACATGTTTACAATATGTATATTTCCAGCTGTGATCTCTTCTCTTTCTCCTCTCAGCATCTTTTACCCAAGGTGCCTCGTCAGCATCTCCTTTGGAATTTCTAATAGATGTCTCAAATTTACTATGTTCAAAATAAGATTCCCAGTTCCTGCTACCTCACGCCAAGAGTCCCCCCCATCTCTGAAAGTATAACCCTATTCTTTCAGGTGCTCAAGGCAAAAACCTTAGAGTCCTCCTCCCCACCACCGCATACCCATCCAAATTATCAACAGAGTTTATTAACACTCCTTTTAAAATGTATTCAGAGGGACTCCTGGGTGGCTCAGTAGGTTGAGCCTCCAGTTCTTGATTTTGGCTTAAGTCACGATCTCACGGTTTGTGAGATCAACCCCTGTGTCAGGCCCTGTGCTAACAGCACAGAACCTGCTTGGGATTCTCTCTCCCTCTCTCTCTGCTTCCCTCTCCCCAACTCCTACACATGAACTCTTTCTCTCTCAAGATAAAGAAAACATAAAATAAAAAAAAAATAAAGTAAAATAAATCAGAATTCAACACTTCTCACCAACTTCTTCTCATTCACTGTTCTTTAAACACTTATTTCTGGTCTGCATTACAGTATAAACTTTCTAACCAGTTTTCCTTTGTCTTCTATAATCTATTCTCAGCTAAGTAACCCTAGGGAGATAAGGCAGATCATGACTTTCTTTGCCCTAAATCCCTTGATGTCTCCCCATCTCACTCAGTGTAAACACTAAAATCATCTTAGGGTAAGACCGTTCAGGATCTTGCCTAATTACATTTCCAACCTTGTCTCCATTTCCTTTGGCCTTGGCTCACTCAGCTGTAGCCACAATGGCTTTCCGGTGAGACAGTAGAGGAACTTAATTCCTGTAAAGCCACCTGTCTGAGGCAAGGGTTAAAAGTTTCCATACACTTGGAGAAAATACCTCCTTCTGAAAAAGTGAACAAATGAGAGATAACAGCCATTAGGGAGTAATGGTTGTCTGGGCAAAATTAGAAGTAACAGTTTAAAGCCTGCTTGCCCATGTATTTTTATTTTCCAGGAGCCCTAAAAGAATGTCCACCAAGGAGAAAGGGATCCTGTGATTGTCTTGTGTCCACTAAAAGTAAAGTAAAAGGGAAAGTAAGATACTGACCGTGGGTCAGAAGGATGCTTACCCACGCCCAGCCTCTCACCCTTTGGAAAAGTGCCTTTATAAGTCTTACATGCTACTCCTTCAGAGAATGACATTCCTCTTTCTTATTGGCTCCCTAGTGTACAAGCTATCTCCAATATCTGCTTTCTTTCTCCAGAGGTCAGTGTTCATTCTCTGACATTGAGACTTGAGAACCTGGTCCTGGGGGTGCCAGCAACACCTCAGAAACAAACCAGGCACACTTCTGCCCCACAACTCATGCTCTTGCTGTTCCTTTTCGCTAGAATGCTCTTTCCTCAAATATATCCAAGATTCATTCCCTTACCTCCTTTAGAAACGTACTCAAATGTTGCCTTGTCAGCAAAATCTTTCCTGACCACCCTACTAAAAATTATAATCCCCTCTTCGGAATCCCTTAGTTCTTCTTTGCTTTATTTTTGTACATAGTCCTTACCACTACCTGATATGTTATACTTATTTATTATTGAAGCATAACTGACACACAGTATTATGTTAGTTTCAGATGTACAACATAGTGGCTCAACATTTGTGTATATTACAGAATGATCCTCATAATAAGTCTAGTTACCATCTCTCACCATGAAAAGTTGTTATAATGTTATTGTCTATATTCCTGGTGTTGTACACTACATCCCCATGACTTATTTATTTCATCACAAGAAGTTTGTGCCTCTTATATCCCCTTCACTCACTTTGCCCACCCCAACTCTGCCCCCTCCCCCCAGCAACCATCAATTTGTTCCCTGTATCTGTAAGTCTGGTTTTGTTTGGGTTGGTTGGTGGGTTGGTTGGTTGGTTGGTTTTCTAGATTCCACATATAAGTGAAATCATATAGTATTTGTCTTTCTCTGACTTATTTCACTTAGCATAATATCCTCAAGTTCCATCCATGTTGTCACAAATTGCAAGATTTCAAGATTTCACTCTTTCTTACAACTAAGTAACATTTCATTATTATATACCACATCATTTTTATCCATTCATCCACTGATGGAAACCTAAGATTTTCTTCTTCCATATCTTGGCTATTTTCAATAATGCTGCAATGACCATGGGAGCACATAAATTTTTTCAAGTTAGCATTTTCATTTTCTTCAGGTAAATGCCCAGAAGTGGAATTGCTGGATTGTATGGGAGCTCTATTTTTAAATTTTTAGGACCCTCCATACCAATTTACATTCCCTTTTCTCCACACCCTCACCAACATTTTTGGTTTTGTTGTTAACAGCCATTCTGATAAGTGTGAGCTGATATCTCTGGTTTTGATCTACATTTCCCTGATGATTAGATGTTAAGCATCTTTATATGGTTCTATTGGTCATCTGTAAATCTTCTTTGAAAAAATTTCGATTCAGATCTTCTGCCCATTTTTTAACCATATTGTTTGTGGTTACCATTTGTAGGATTCTTTACATATTTTGGATATTAGTCCCTTTTCAAATATATGATTTCCAAATATTTTCTCCCATTCAGTAGGTTGCGTTTTCATTCTTTGATCGTTTCCTTGACTGTGCAAAAGTTTTTTGGTTTAATTTAGTTCCATGTATTTATTTTTGCTTCTGTTGCTGTTGCCTATGGAGTCAGATCTAAAAAAACATCATGGAGACTTACATCAAGGGCCTTACCACCTAGGTTTTTTTCTAGAAGTTTTATGGTTTAAGATCTTCCAATAAGATCTCTAATCTATTTTAAGATTATTTTTGTGTGTGGTATAAGAAAGTACTCCAGTTTAATGCTTTTGCATGTAGCTGTCGCATTTCCCCAACACTATTTCTTCAAGACACTATCCTTTTCCCATAATATATTTTTGCTTCCTTTTTCATAGATTAATTAATCATATATGTGTGGGTTTATTTCTGGGCTCACTATTCTTTTTTTTTAATAGTTTATTATCAAATTGGTTTCCATATAATATCCAGTGC
>NC_043704.1:143633783-143691889 GCF_006229205.1 Suricata suricatta
GGGTGCCTGTTTCTCCACACCCTCGCCAGCATCTATAGTCTCTTGATTTGTTCATTTTAGCAACTCTGACCGGTGTGAGGTGGTATGTCAGTGTGGTTTTGATTTGAATTTCCCTGATGATGAGTGACGCTGAGCCTTGTTTCATGTGCCTGTTGGCCATCTGGATGTCCTCTTTGGAGAAGTGTCTATTCAGGTCTTCTGCCCATTTTTTTCACTGGATCATTCATTTTTCATGTATGGAGTTTAGTGAGCTCCTTGTATATTTTGGATACTAGCCCTTTATCTGATATGCCATTTGCCACTATCTTTTCCCATTCTGTCAGTTGCCTGTTAATTTTTTGGATTGTTTCCTTTGCCTTGCAGAGAGCTTTTTATCTTGATGAGGTCCCAGTAGTTCATTTTTGTTCTTGATTCCCTGGCCTCTGGGGATGTGTCGAGGAAGAAATTGCTGCAATTGAGGTCTAGGAGGCTATTTCCTGCTTTTTCCTCAAGGGTTTTTATGGTTTCCTGTCTCACGTTCAAATCCTATTCTGTCCCATTGATCTACATGTCTCTTTTGGTATCAATACCATGCTGTTTTGATTACTTCCATTCTGTAGAATAATTTGAAATCAGAAAGTGTGATACCTCCAGCTTTGTTCTTCCTTCTCAAGACTTTCTCAAGATTATTCAGGGTCCTTTGTGATTCCATACAGATTTTAGGATTATTTGTTCTAGTTCTCTAAACATGTCATTGGTATTTTGATAGGGACTGCAGTGAATCTATAGCATGCTTTGGGTAAGTGGACATTTTAACAGCATTAATTTTTCCAATCCATGAGCATTAAATATCTTTCCATTTGTGTCATTTTTAGTTTCTTTCATCAGTGTCCTAAAAATTACACACCTTTTATCTCCTTGGTAGAATAAAAATTAAAATTATTCCTAAGTATTTTATTCTTTTTGATGCAATTGTGAATGGGATTATTTTTTTCTGATAGTTCCTTATTAGCAAATAGAAGTTTAAGAGATTTCTGTATACTAATTCTGTATCCTGTAAGTTTACTGAATTAATTTATTAGTTCTAATAGTTTTCTCATGGAGTCTTTAGGGTTATCTCTATGTAATTTTATGTCATCTGAAAATAGTGAGTTTTACTTTTTACTTTTCTAATTTGGATGCCCTTTATTTCTTTTTCTTACCTAGTTGTCATGGCTAGAAGTTCCAATACTATGTCAAATAAAAGTGACAAGATTGGGCATTCTTGTCTTATTCCTAATCTTAGAAAAAATGCTTTTTTTAAATTTTCACCATGGAGTATGATGTTAGCTGTAGGTTGGTCGCATATGGTCTTTATTATGTCAAAGAACATTCCTTCTATGCCTTCTGTATTGAGAGATTTTATCATACATGGGTGTTGAATTTTGCCAAATACTTCTTCAGCATCTATTGAGATGATAATGTTTTATCATTTATTAATGTGGTATATCATCTTGATTGTTTTGCAGATGTTGAGCGTTCTTGCACCCTTGGAATAAGTCCCAGTTGACCATGATGTATGACCCTTTTAATATATTGTTGAATTCTGTTTGCTGTGTCTTACTAAGAATTTTTACCTCTATGTTCATCAGGGATATCAGCCTGTAATTGCTTATTTTGTGGAGTCTTCATCTGATTTTAGTATCAGAGTAATGCTGGCCTTATAAAATAGTTTGGAAGCATTCCTTCCTCTTAAGTACTTTAGAATGGTTTGAGAAGGATGGGTATTAAAATTTGTTTTGTAGAATTCATCAGAGAAGTCATCTTGTTGGGCTTTTCTTTCTTTTTTCTTTTTTAGGGGGGATTTTTTTTTTTTTGGTTTATTTATTTTTGAGACAGAGAGAGACAGACCACAAGCGGGAGAGGGGCAGAGAGAGAAAGGAAGACACAGAATCTGAAACAGGCTCTGGGCTCTGAGCTGCCAGCACAGAATTCGATGCGGGGCTCAAACCCACAGACCCGCGAGATCATGACCTGAGTCAAAGTCAGACACTTAGCCGACTGAGGCGCCCAGGCGCCCCCAGGGGGGAAATTTTTTTGATGACTGATGCAATCTCATTACTAGTAATCAGCCTACTCACATTTTCTGTTTCTCCATGGTCCATCTTGGAAGATTGTGAGTTTCTGGGAATTTATCCATTCTTTGTAGGTTGTCTAATTTGTCTGTGTATAATTGTTCAAATTTGTTCTTCTTTTTCTAGTTCCCTTTAGATGTAAAGTTAGACTGTTTGAGGTTTGTCTTGTTTCTTGAGTAGGCCTGTATCACTATGAACCTTTCCCTTAGAACTATCTTCACTGCGTCTTTTTGGAATGTGGTTTCCACTTTCACTTGTCTGAAGGTATTTTTTATTTCCCCTCAGTGTTTTCGTTGACCCATTGGTTGTTTAGCAGCTTGGTGTTTAATCTCCATATGTTTGCTTTTTATTTTTTCAATTTTTATCTTGTAATTGATTTCTAATTTCATACCATTATGGTCAGAAAAGATGCTTGATAAGATTTCAATCATCTTAAATTTATTGAGACTTGTTTTGTGGCCTAACACGTGATCTATTTTAGAGAATGCTCTGTGCACACTTACAAAAAATGTTTATTCTGCTGCTTTTGGTAGAACATTCTATTTATATTTACCAAGTCCATCTGACCTGTCATTTAAGGCTAATATTTTCTTATTGACTTTCTGTCTGGCTGATCTATCTATTGATGTAAATGGAGTATTAAAGTCCCCTACTATTAGTATTACAATCAATATCTCCCTTTATGTCTGTTAATATTTGTTTCATATGTTTAGGAGCTCCTCTGTTAAGTTCATACATATTTACAAATATTATATCCTTTTGTTGTATTGACACCCTTATCATCATGTAATACCCTTCGTGTGTCTTGTTAGTCTTTGTTTTGAAGTTTATTTTGTCTGAGGGGCACCTGGGTGGCTCCGTCAGGTTAAGTGTCCAATTTTGGCTCAGGTCATGATCTCACAGTTTGTGAGTTCGAGTCCCATGTCAGGCTCTGTGCTGACAGCTCAGAGCCTGGAGCCTGCTTCAGATTCTATGTCTCCCTTTCCCTCTCTTGCTGCCTCTCCCCCATCACACTCTCTGTCTGTCTCTCAAAAAAAATGAATAAACATTAAAAAAAGTTTTTTTGAAAAAAAAAAGTTTATTTCGTCTGAGATAAGTGTTGCTACCCAGTTTTCTTTTCATTTCTATTTGCATGGAATATCTTTTTCCATCTTTTTACTATCAGTCTGTGGTGTTTTTAGATCTGAAGTGAGTCTCTTATAGGCAACATATTGATGGGTCTTGTCCTTTATCCATTCAGGCACCCTATGTCTTTTGATTAGAAAATTTACTCCTTTTACATTTAAAGTAATTATTGATAGGTGTTGCCATTTTGTTGATTGTTTTCCGGTTGTTTTTGTAGTTCTCTGCTCTTTCTTCTCTTGCTCTCTTCCCTGTGATTTGATAACACTCTTTAGTGTTATGTTTGGATTTCTTTCTCATAATTTTTTATGTATCTCTCCTAGGTTTTTGAGTTTTGGTTACCATGATGTTCATATGCCATAACCTATACATATAGTAGTTTATTTTAAGTTGATAGTCACTGAAGTTTGATTACATTCTGAAAGCACTACATCTTAATTCTCCTTTCACATTTTAAGTTTTTGACATCATATTTTACATCTTTTTATTTTGTTTATATTATTCCCTTACCTAATTATTGTAGTTATAGTTAATTTTACAATTTTTGTCTTTTAACCTTTATCTTCCCTTTGTAAGTGGTTGATTCACTCTCTGTACTATATTTGCCTTTATCAGTGATATTTTTCTTTCATGTATTTTCTTATTTATAGATATGACTTTTTCTTTTAAATTTAAAGAATTCCCTTTAATGATTTTTGTGAGGCCAGTTTAATGGTGATGAACTCTGTTACCTTTTGCTTTTCTGGGAAACTCTCCCACCTTCTATTCTGAATGATAATCTTGACAGAGTATTCCTGGTTGGTAGTTCTTTTTTTCCTTTCTGCTCCTGGAACATATTGTGTGACTCCTTTCTCACCTGCCAGGTTTCTGGGGGGAAATCAGCTGATATCTTACGGGGCTTCCTTTGTATGTAACCAGTTGTTTTTCTCTTGCTGTTTTTTGGGATTCTTTTCTTTTTTTAAAGATTTTCCCCTTTATCTTTAACTTTTGACATTTCAATTTGATCTGTCGCACTTTGGGTTCATTTTGTTTGGGACTTTCATTGTTTCCCGGACTTGGATTTCCGTTTCCTTCCTCAGGTTAAGGAAACTTTTCAGGCATTATTTCTGCAACTATGTTTTCTGCCCCTTTATCTCTCTTCTTCTTCTGGGACCCTATAGTGCAAATTTAGTACACTGGAAATTGTCCTACATACCCCTTAAACTATCTTCATTTCTAAAATTCTTTCTTCTTTTCGCTATTCTGTTTGGGTGATTTCCATTACCCTGTCTTACACGTCACTGAGTCATCCTTCTGTACCATCTAGTATGCTCTTGATTCCCTCTAGCGTATTTTTCCGTCCAGTTTTTATGTTCTTAAGCTGTGTGACTTGTTTGGTACTTTCTTATATTTTCAAGTTCTCTGTGTATTCATCTACTCTTCTCCCTGACACTTTATCAGGTAAATCACTTATCTCTAATTCATTGAAGTTTTTTATTTTTCCTCAAATTTTACCTTATTCCTTCATTTGGAACATATATCTGTTTCCTCATTTTGCTTGACTCTCTGTATTTGTTTTTATGTATTATATGAAATAACTATCTCTGCCTGTTTTAAAGGAGTGGCTCTCTGTAGATAAATCTTATTAAGGTTTTTTTTTTACATTTGTTTATTTTGTTTTGAGAGAGACAGAGACAGCACAAGTAGGGGAGGGGCAGAGAGAGAGGGAGAGATAGAGAATCCCAAGCAGGCTCCACACTGCCAACACAGAGCCCGACATGAGGCCTGAACTCACAACACCAAGAGATCATGACCTGAGCTGAAAGCAAGAGTCAGGTGCTTAACTGAAAGAGCCACCCAGGAGCCCCTGAGCCTTATTGTTAAACCTTGCCCCAGTCCTTGGTTGTCTCTTGATATATCTCTCCAAAATTATTTCAGACCCAAGGGGTCCAGAAATGCAGTGCCTCCTGGCAGCCTGAGCTTAGTGTTCAAGAGGCATCCCCTGTGTGGGCTGCACACACCCACCGGCTCTGGTGGGACTGTGTGAGTGTCTCTGAAGGGCAAAGTGGCTTGCCCACTGTGGTTAGCACCCAGGAGGGAGGGCTGCTCACCCACCACTGTGGTAAGCGCCATGCAAGCGGGCTGGGGCAGGACTGTTCGCCCACTGCTAAGTGATTAGACTGAGGGTACAGAAACGGCGCCTGCCAGCACTGGGGCAAGCAAGGTAAAGGGAGCCTGTGACAACAGCGTCTGCCAGCAGTCCATCCCCAGAGGGTCTCAACAGACTTCTGCCCCTCTGACAGAGGCTTTACATTTCACAAGTGAACCTCTTGCATCTATGGTCTAGGCTCTTTTTAACCTACGTTTTTTTGCCCTGGGTCCCAGGATGAATGAGTCTGGGCCTAAGCCTTTTGTTTTAAGTTTATTTATTTATTTTGAGAGAGAGTGTGTGTGAGCATAAGTGCAGGGGAGGGGCAGAGAGAGGGGGGAGGGAGACAGAATCCCAAGCAGGCTCTGCCCAGTCAGCACAGAGCCCCACACAGGGATTGACCCCACAAACCATGAGATCATGACCTGAGCTGAAATCAGGAGTCGGATGCCTAATGAACTGAGCCCCCCAGGTGTCCCTGTGCACAAGTTTTCAAAGAGCAGAGTCAGCATTCATTATAGCTTTACCTTCCCCCCTGGATGTAATTCCTGTTGGTGTTCAAAGCCAGACATTTGGGAGCTTGTCGCTCTGGTGCAGAACCTGAGGGCTGGGGTACCTGGTATGAAGTACATACTCCTTGCTCCTTAGGGAGAAGTTCGGTTTATAAATATTTTTGTTTGTTTATTTTTTGAGATCCCTCCTTGCCCTGTGCATGGGTAAGTTTTTTGCTGAGAGCTCTCTGTCTTGCCTGCCCATCTTGGTGTGGTCCTTTTTATCCTCTGTGGTAGAGCACGGGTTCTGCTCATTCTCAGGTTCTTTCCAGAAGGCATTATTCCCTAGGAACTGCATACTTGTGTCCAAGCAAGGAGGCGAAATCAGGATCTTCTTATACCATCATCTTGAACCACCTCCTCTCTGATTCCTCTGTCATGTTATACATTGTGACTATTATTTATTTGTTTTGTTTATTTATTTCTGTCCACCTCCTTCCACTATAAGCTATTTGATAGTAAGAATTTTTGTCTGTTTTGCTCACCGCTGTATCCCCAGATCCTAGAACAGTGCTTGGCACATGATAAGCCACAATAAACACTCCCTGAAGGCAGGAATAACCCCAACAGAGTAGATATAAGAGCCACCAGTATATGACCAAGTGATGAAATATGGTGACTAACCTGATATTCGTGAGATAATGAGACCCTGGGATACTCTAAAGAGTGAGGAAAAGAAGAATAAAGGCAGGGTATAGAGAGAAGAGCCCCGGGGGTACCGGGGAGGCGCCAGAAAGTTCTGCCCTTGCGGTGGGCTCAAAAGGTTGGGGAAATTAGAAATAGTAAGGGAACTTGTAAACTAGTTTGCTGTGAGATGTATGATATACACAACACACGATTCCAATCCTCCGCCTTCTCTACAAACATTTGTACCGATTCCTCTTTGCTTGGTGATGCCAAGCGTCACCTGGGTGGGGGGTTCTGACTGGGGAAACAGAAGACGACTGACTTCTGCATCCACGCTGGCTGGGAGTCAACATGTCCGAATGAAGAAGTCAGAGGCCAAGAGCACAGCTGATATCTGAATTGCACACGCTGTCCTTAACCTTGCTGTGTATTTCCTTGGCTGGCATCTGTTGAATAGAATGGTGATTTGAACAAGGACCAGGGTTTTTAATTAATCAGACCCTGTTCACTGTGGCTCTGGTCCAATTCATCTTAGGGCAGCTGCTTTCCTATACATTCCTCAATTCATACTTCTAATTATTATCAATAAGCACCACATACACACACCGTGTGCCAGACAGTACAGCCTACAAAGACGTGATCTCTGAGTTAAACAGCTTAGTTCCTATT
This sequence comes from Suricata suricatta, assembly GCF_006229205.1. NCBI lineage: Eukaryota > Metazoa > Chordata > Mammalia > Carnivora > Herpestidae > Suricata > Suricata suricatta. The sequence goes on from NC_043704.1 coordinate 143,640,974, forward strand.
TTAGTCATGCAGTCCCAGGATCTGACTCCCCTATTTTTTCTAACAGGGTTAGCTTATTTGAAGCAGGTAGCCTTTTGAATTTGCCTCTCCATGAAATTTTGCTCAAGCTTGTTCTTTGGGAGTGCTGCAGGCAAAGAAATTTCTTTGAGGAACAACAAAGGTGGTCAATGCCACTGGAGACGGGCCAGAAAATTAAAGTATGAAGATAAGAATCATGTTATTTTGTATTGTCAACATAAAATCACATTGAAGTAGTACATACTATGATAGGGAAACCTATTCACAGAGAAAAAATATATTTGTAAGCCAAAAAGCTGTATTCAATTATATATATATATATCATGTATATCATATACATACATAATCTACATCCTATCTGGCTGACTGCTATCTGCCTTTATTTTATTCCCATTATATTTCATCAAGTACTACTAGTATGCCATAGGCTAAAAGAGCCACAGGGATCCTTTCCCTTCTGGAATTTTTTGAAAGGCTTGTTTACATGAAACCCCAGCTTTTGAGCAGCCAGCCCCTTTCTTACCCAGCTTTACTGATTACTGAACACTTCACTCTCTCCAAAACTATCGATCCTCCCTCCAAAAGAATTTCTCACTCTCCAAGTTTTTCTACAGATAAAAAAAAAATACATAAACGTTCCCAAATCTCTCAGATTTTCAAACTCAATTTCATTTCATTTGAATACCACAAGGGATAAAAAACCACACACAAAAATGCCATTGTTACACATGGGTGAACAAGAAGAGGGATCAGCAATGATGTCTATTAGGCAGAACTTAATAAAACTTCTTGAAACCAGGTCAGCAAAGCACCGTTGAGATTTGAGGTGCAGCATGGCAATAACCTTGACTGGGTGCAGTAAAGTACCGATCCTCTATGCCACACTCCACCCACATCCCACCACAAGCAATGTGATGTTTTTAGAAGTCTTATATTTAAAAAAAAAATACCTTTATTGATGCAAGGACGGACAAATAGGCCAGTGGAATAGGACAGGGAACCTAAAATAGACACGTGCCTACGAGGACACCTGATGCATGGTAGACGCGGCACCTCACAGCCATAGGGAAAGACAGTCATTGAATAAATGGTGCTGGGACAGTTGGTTGTCCATGTGGGAAATTTGAAATTGGACATCTACCTTACAATATGTAGCACATTCCCAGTAGATTAAGAATTCAAATATGAGGGGTGTCTGTGTGGCTCAGTTGGTTAAGAATCCAACTCTTGATTTGGGCTCAGGTCATGATCTCATGGTTCATGAGTTCAAGATCCACATCAGGCTCTATGCTGGTGGTGTGGAGCCTGCTTGGGATTCTCTTTCTCTCTTTCTCTCTGTTCCTTCCCTGCTCATGCTCTCTCTGTCTCAAAATAAAATAAACTTTTAAAAAAAGGTAGAACACTGAAATTTTTAGGGAGAATATCTTTGTGACCTTATGGGCTGGGAGCAGAAAGATTTCTTCTTCAAAGCACAAAAATTACAAGCATTATAGGATGAGATTGATTGGTAAAGTGCGCTGTTAAAATTATGAGTTTATGTTCATCAAATGACACCATAAAAAGTGAAAACGCAAGCCACAAACTGAGAATAAATATCTGCAATAAGGTAACCAGCAAAGTATTAGTATCTTGAAAATATAAGAAGTCTTATGAATGGTTGAGAAAGGAAACAAACAGCAAAATACTTAAAACAGGCAAAATACATGAACAAGTACATTTCTGAATATATCCAACAAATGTGGACATAATTAATAAATATGAAAAAAGGATGCTGTTTGTTAGTAGGAAACTGCAAATTTTAATAATGAGATACCACTTCATACCTACTGGGTTGAAAAGTAACCAACAAATGACATACTGGGTGTTTAATGTAGACCAACAGGAACTCTGATTCACTGCTAATTGTAGAAGAAAACTTGGTATTACCTGGTGAGGTTGAAGATGTGCATAGTCTCTGCATAAGTCATCGATTTCACTCCTGGGTATAAATCCTAGACAAACTTCTAAAAATAACACAAAATTGTATAATAATGTATAGTTTACGAAGCACAAGAATTGGTATATGTAGTCTCCAAACTATTTTTAGTCCACTTTTAGTAGGCATTATTAACCCTACTTTTCACAGAAGTTTAGGGATCCTCCGAAGGTCACATGGTTGGGAAGTGTGTAAGCATAAATTCCCCCTTCTCCTGGTAAACAGCCCAAACTTTTGTCTGGGCATCTACCCTTCCCTGCCTAATGGGGTCTGGATAAGGTTCCATCCAGACATGGTTGATGAAAGCACCACAGTGATTGGTTTAGGAATAACACGGGATCTAGTCCTGTCCAATTAGAATGAAATGTAGGATTCATTTTAGAAATAATACATTCTTTCCTTTTCATTCTTATCTGCTGATAACGAGGAGGGGACAGAGCTGCAGTAAGCCTTCTGTAGTCTGAGAATGAAGCAGACGAGCAAAAAGTTGAATTGGGCGGTGGAAAGAAATCAAATCTTCATGACATAATTTATAGCTTGGAGGTACCCAAGGTCAGATCTACTGGTGAACAAAAGAAAGGGAGGTCCCTTTCTGTTGGAGTAATTTTGAGTTGCCCTTTCTGCAACTTACAACCCAAAGAATTCTGGATGATGCAGTGACAAAGCCAGAACTCGGTTCCAGGTGTCCCAGTGTCTTCTCTTCTTTTCTTAGCACTACCAAACCCGGTGCACCTGGTAAGCTCCAAAACCAACATAAAAAATACAAACAGTATTTTGGTTTTACTGTAACACAAATTGTTAGGTTCTTTTTTTCCCTCAGCCTATTACAGAGAAAAATATTTCTGCTCTTATTTTTTTGAGTGTATACCTAGTTTGTTTTTGTCCAATTCAAGGTCAACAGCTTCATAATTGCATTGTCAAAAATTCCCCTTATCATAGTAAAGGACAACGTTTTGTAATCATACATACATCCATTCAAACCACCAACTGTGTTTAAACGTGGTCGAAGTAAGGATATATGTTAAATTATTATCATGAAAGGGATTTAGACTATTTAATTAAACAACACAAACGAAGTATGATGACACTGTAAGTAATATTAGCCAACAAGACAGAGTCCTAAACAACATTCCCTCTCCACACAGCAGAGTGGGAGGCTGTCAGAGCTGTCACTAAGATGTCCTTGTCTTCTGACAGAGGCTGACTGCACTCAGGGAGAGGACCCACCTTGCCAGCTGGAGTCAGTGCACTGGAGCTGAGGGGCTCCGAACACCGTGCCCATAATTGGACGACCACAGTCCTCAAACTTAGTGTGACAAGTGTGAATGTGCTTATGAGGACGATGGAACAGGATATTTGAAAGCAGAACTTCCCAGGAATCCCAGAACAGTGATCATCAGCATAGACATTAAAAGCCATCCTCAATCAGAACAGATAGGTCAGGATGTCAAAGAAGGAGCACGGGATGGCAACACTGCTGCCAAAATCGCAAAGCATGCAGAGCTGGTCTTCAAAATCTCTCACCGCTTGTTCGCCTCCCTTCCTGGACGTCTGGCTTCCCTGCTCCCTCTCCCCTCAGCCCCCGGCAACCAGACTCCTTCGTCTGCGGGAAGGCCCACAATGAGGCCCTCGGTTCAGACAAACTCTCTGGGAAAGGGCTTAAAGCTGCAAAAATAAATCTTTTTTTCCTTTCCATTTTACTCATCAAAATTGTTGTTCCCTCACAGAATCATGAGCACTGGAGCCATGAAATGCTACGTTATAAGCCAAGTCATGTCACTTACAAACTAATACAATGGGACAACTTAGTTAATATTCCTAAGCATCAGTTTCCTCATCTGAAAAATGGGAATAATAACAGCCCCTAACTCAGAGAGTTGTTGAGGGAATTTAGGGAGATAATGCTTGTCATGCGGTTTACCCATGGATGGTCCGTAGGAAAGGTCCAATAAACACCAGTAATTACTATTGTTACTACTAATAATACTAATAAAGATAAGGATGGTCAATAGGTTTAACTAATCCTCTAGGAATTTGCCTATTTTTGAAAAGGAGCTTAACTGCGAGTTGACACTCTTTTGGAAGAGTGCACTTGCATTTTGCATCTACCATACTGCCGATGGGGCTTTCTGCAGAGCAGATCATGTATCATTTACTGTCATAAATTTCAATATTCCATTTTCACAGGCTCCATCAGCTCTGAAATAAGAACGTCTTCATACATAGCATGTAACCAACACAAGCGATGCAAAACACTGCAACAGCCCAGAGTTCGGTGCTAGCAATATACAAGAAGACCTTTCCCCCTTTTGCTTTGGTGATTTACTTTATGAATAAATTGCTTTTCCTCAAAGGTCACTTTGTTGTTTTAGAACACTTTACACCTGACTCTATCTTTTTACTGTAGAGAGTTGCACAAAGGACAATTTAAGCAATATTCCTAAGATTTGATCTACTACATTATCATAGTTCTCCCAGAGAAAAAACTAACTCAGGTTGTTGACTAAGTAAGGTGGTTTGCTTGAAAACATAAGTTTTACCACAAATTGAAACAATAAAAAATCTATGTTATATATCTTCTACCTTGATAAGACAAAATGTTAATTATGATTAGTGTTTATTGAATGCTAACTATATATCTGGCAATATGCACTAAGTGTTTTGTACATATTATCTCACTGAGTCCTGACAATTATTTTTATGAGGTAAGTTATTATTATTCTCATTATTAAAATAAGAAAAGTAAGGCCTACAGATAGTAAGTAACCCAAAGCCACACAGCTAACAAAGCGTACCGGGTAAATCTCACTATTCTCCTCCCTAATCCAGACTGGTTACTCAGATTAGCTAGACCCAAGTTCTTAACCACAACTCCTCCAAAAGGAGATGTTGAGAAGTGTAAATTAGGATATCTCTGAAGACCTGAATCAGAACACCCAATTCCAGTAAATCTTGTAGACTCTAGCCTCTTAGTCTTCCTTGGAATGTCCATCCAGACCTTCCTATCCACTAGGATGAGATCTGACAATTTCCCAGATTTTAGGGTAGATTCATTATGGGACAAAAAATCAGCTGCAATAATGATCACCTACCTTGGACTTACACTATTTCTTTCCCTTCTTCCTATAACTTTTCAAGATGGTGCCACTCTCACTTTACAAATGAGAAAATAGATTCTAAGAGATTAAAGCAGAGACCACAGCCCAATCTCAGGTCACAGGAATGTTCTTTTTGGCCCACAGAGTGGTGTTAATATATTTAAGCCAACACTTAAAAATTAGCTTCCATGCTAAAAAAAAAAAAAAAAAAAAAAAAACCTATTTCTGCATTCTTTTGAGAATTTCAAGTTCCTGGAAACCCCACCCAAATTCCCTCATGGCAATCGACGGCTAAAGGTGAGGAGACATTGCTGTAGTCCATTCTCTCCAGCCATCGCAGCCCCATTAGCCAACATCAATCATTCATTTTAGCATGAGTCTCCCATGGTTCCCACCCCTCATGAGAACACATAGAATCTTATGACCAACTGTTGACCTATCAGGACAAGGCTGTGGGAAACATGCACTCCGACCCGCCACCATCTTCCAAAGATGCTAAAATGCCAAGAGAGCTACAGAGGAATGACACAGATACAAAAATGCTAAATGTCTCAGTCTATCAGAAACACTATTTGCCACAGGATACATTTTAAAAATTGTTGTCGAATATTGTATTCATTAATTGTTTTGTGTAAGTGTCTATTACCTGGGCAGCCTTTGTTGTTTTGCCACTTGGCTTTCGTAGGAGCAATTGTAATGAGAGACTTAGATCATATATATTAATTTTTCCTTTCTTTTTAGCAATGGAATCCCTAAGTTTTAGGTATGCATATAGCCATCCAAGAGGAAACTGCATTCTCCAGCTTCCCTTTCAGTTAAGTCATGTGACTTTCTTCAGACCAATGAGATGGGGGCAAACATGAAGCAAGCAACTTCTGGGTCTTCTAAAAGAGTGAGTTGGACACTTTTTTCCCCCTTGCCCCAGGATAGACCCCCAATGTGGAAGTGAGTCAGCATCAGCCATGGGGACATTCAAGGAGATTATAGGGCAATAAGCTGGAAGGTACCACCAGCCCGAGGTAGCGCATTCTAAACTGTTTATTGAGAGATAAATGAACTCTTACTTACTTTAGCCACTATAGTTGGATAGGTCACTGTTACAGCAGCCTCTCTCCCCTGATCCACCCCCATTTTTCCTATTTTCAGTAATCCTTTGTTCTTCCTCAGATTTGAGAGGACAATGTATCCTTCCCTGACTGCATAAAGTATAGCCTTAAATCCTAACACAGTTTCCTGGGAGCAGTGTGACCTTGGCAAGTTACCTCTCTTCTCTGAACCTGATCTTCGAAATAATAGTTGGAAGGATTTGTTAAAAGGAGAGAGGGAAGGTATTTCTACCTTGTGCTTCATGGTGTCTTTAGCCTATATTTTAGCCAAGCCACTCTCCAACCAATTTTTCTCTAAATGCATACGAAAGCTCGTTACTCCACACTAAAATCATCAGTAGTACCCTCCTTGCCCTTAGGAGAGAATCTAAATTTCCAAAGCAAGTGTAAAAGGCCCCAGGTGATTGGGCACCAGGATCCTATCTGGGCACACTTTCCAAGCAGCCGGGGATGCTGACAGTGAAAACGGCCTATGCCCGCCAGGCCTGTCATTCTTGTTTTAAGGCCTTGCACTCTTTCCTACAGCTCAGCAAACCAGAAGAAGGTACACTGTAGGGGTTAAATCCAGAAGAATCAGACAGACCTGGATTCAAATACTATCTCTACCACTTTCTGGTGTGACCTCTGTCAAAGGACTTCACTTCCCTGTAAAATGGGTATGATACTATTGGTCACCCCAGGGTTGTTCTGATTGTTCAGTTAGATAAAGTAGCTAAAGCCCTTAGCTGAGTGCCTGGTATGCAGCAAACACTCAATAAACAGCTATTTGCATTAGTGCAGCTCTGCTTCCCAGCTTTTTTAGTTTATTACAGAACAGAAGAGGCACCGCACCCCCTCAACCCCTCCCAGAGGGCATGTTAGGGGAGCTACACAGAGAGCATCACATCCCAAATTATATCTCCCTGAAGACAATCTGCCAGTGATCCCAAATGAAACCCAGGCCCTCTCCCGTGCACCCGTCGATCCACCGCATTCTAGGAGAGCTTAGGAGATGCCCATGGCTTCCTGGTCTGTGAGTAGCCAGGTCTCAGCATCCTTCTGCCCAATCAGCAAATCCAAATCCCTTGCAGGTCACCTGGGTGTCTCAGCCGGTTAAGAGTCTGACTTCAGTTCAGGTCACGACCTTGTACTTCATGAGTTCCAGCCCCATGTCAGGCTCTGTGCTGACAGCTCAGAGCCTGGTGCCTGCTTTGGATTCCGTGTCTCCCTCTCTCTCTCTCTGCCCTCTCTCTCTCAAAAATAAATAAACATGAAAAAAAATGTTTTAAAAATCCAAATCCCTTTCTACTAGTTTGCTCCTGTTGACTCTGGCTTTTGGAAGCCTCCCTCGAAGTCCTCAATGATGAAAGTCCCTTGTGTAAAATACCCAAAGCCAGCTGTATTGTTGTCTAGTCTTGCATTAATTAAAACAAAAAGCTAGCCATCAAACAGTAATTTTTAATTAGCATTTTCCTGCAGTTTCTCTCAAAGAACACCAAAGAGGAAACACAGAAGAACTTGTTAGATATTCCCTCTTCCCCTTCATTCCATTCCCAATTATTCCCAAACCCTGCAGCTGTCCCGAAGTCTCTTAGCCTTCTCTCTTAAACTAGGCACATGCACACATGCACACACACACACACACGCACAGAGATGCACACACACACACACACACAAAAGCACACGTGCGCACACAGAGGTGCACACACGCACACACACAGCCCACCAGAAGTACTCGAGGGAGAGCCAGCTTGCACCAGCTTGAAAGAGCCGAGTTAAGTTTTCAGGAATTTTGCCAGCTGGTTGGTAAACACACCCATGATTAAAAATGAAATTATATAAACTTACAACAAAATAGATTATAAACAAAGGTGGCAAACATGCAATACTCAGAGGAAAAGGGGAATGGACATGCAACAACATGAATGAATCTCAAAATAATTATGCTGAAACCAGATCGAAGAAGAATACACAGTCCATGACTCCTTTTATCGAAAACTCGTCTGTAGTGATGAAATGCAGATCAGTGGTTGTCTAAGGGTGGAGGTAAGAAGCCATGGAGACAGAGAGATTGCAAAGGGGCATAAGGAAACATGGGGGAGTGACAGATATGTTCATCGTCTTGATGGTGATGGTTTCACAGGTGTGTACATGTGTCGAAACCTATTGGACTGTACACTTCAAGCATGTGCAATCCATTGTATGTCAAGACAACAAAGCTGTGAAATAAACACTCGATATCTTTCACCTTCTAATTATTTGATGGCATTTAACCTCCATCTCTACTCTTAAGGTTTCTTTACATCTCTGTCTCTGGAAATGCTATCCCACGGTGCCTCTTGGCATCTCTTCCTAATTCTGTGTTCATCAACGTCACGGTGGGAGCTTGACAATGGCCACAGTGGGAGTGTCTGTACCATGGAAATCAGCAAGAATTGCAAATCAAGGCTTGATTTTTCTTGTTGTTTCATTGGATGGCTAGACTTCAGAAAGTCATGGGGAAAAATGCTAATAATATCCATTAAACTTTAAAGTGTATTGTGCCTGGAGCATCAAATTAAGAAAATACTCTTTTGGTATTCAGAAGCTATTATCTGATGCAGCAGTCTCTCCCTCATATCATTGAGAAATGTGCAAAGTTAAACATATTCTTTTTTGTTTCACTTTCTTATGTCTAACTTGTTAACATCAATGAAAATATTACCCAACATTTATGTCACAACTATATTCATTTGTCAATTGCAGTGGATGTAAGAGTTCAGCGAAAATCAATAAAAGCATTTTGTGAGAATCAATTGTTTATCTGGAATTTATAATAAAGGACATATATGTCTTATTTGTAAACAATGCTACACAATGAAACCTATGATAAACTTACGGATGTACATGTGTGTGCACACATACACACAGTGTTTGGGTTTCTTTTTTCCAGAAAGCCTATATTAAACACTTACCAGCACTGTCATTTTAACGGCATTATGGTGTTTGTAACATAACTATTCCATTTTCTAATGTCCCCTGCTCTGTCTTCACCTTAGTTCTTTCACCAAGTAGCTCTATCATGTAGTTGTCTTTATTATGTAGATTGGGGGAGTTGTCATCTTTGCTTTTTCTTTTTCAGTTAATTTCCTCATTTTCCTCATTTCAGAAACATATGAAAGGAAGATTCTGGACTGACCAAATAAGCAAGAATCCTTCCTATTTCGTGAAGGAGGAAGACAGCAACCCCTTTAATATAATCTGCTTTCTTGTCCTTTATGTCTGCCACATGCATATTCTGGTCCAGTGCTGTAGAGGTGACAAGGTGCTTACACACAACTGCACTGGCTTTAATGCTGTTGTTGCACGCTCACAATTTCCCCTTCCGCTGCCTCTCCGGGGTCCCGTTGTAAAGGCCAGCGTGCAATTGCTGAAAGCGTGGCAAAGAGTACAGGTGTTCATCGACCAAGCTTGGAGGTGACAAACCAAGCCTCGGCTCCAAGGCTGTCTGACTATAAAATCACACCCACGCTCTGATTACAGAGATAGGTGTGTCCCAAAGCCTCTCCTCCCTGCCAGGTCTGAAAAGACACAAAAATGCAAGTACTCATTGTTGGGTGGTAAAAATGTGAGCGATCTGTTTTCCTGTGTTCTAAATTTGAATTCTATTATTGCTGCCATGACAGTGTCTGCATGACTATGGAAATAATGAGGGGATTGATTTGTGCGCAGTATGTATAGACTTTGCTTTGTTCCCATTTCACCCTAAGGCACAAAGTGTTGGACGCACTTCCTCACACTCACCCCTATCCCACCACCCTGTTACCCCGCTGCTGTTCTCCCCTGTTCTCTCCCAACATGTTTCTTCACAACCACAACTTTGGTTTACTCTCCTCCTGCCAGCCAAGCTGGGCAGCTGTTTCCTAACCCACACCCTCTCCTGCCCCTGACAGAGCCCCAAAGCCTGCCGCTCCCCGAGTGCTGTGGCCATATCACCCACTGCAACCCCCTAAGCATGCTCTCCCCTGGAGAGGTTGGCATGGTCATCAGGAAACAAAGCTAATCAATCCAATATGTAATCTGCTACAATTACAGAGGTATCAACAGTCTACAGGCTTCCTGCAGAGAATCTCCTTAAAGAGCATCTCCTGCAGGAAAACTTGCAGGGATTGGAAGTTTTCCAAGATGGGATTGGAAGCCCACCTGTATGCTTGCTATGTGTGCTGTATTTGCCTGTTTACTTGTCTGTCTCCCCACTGTGTTGGGATCACTTTGGTATCCCAGCTTCTGGCACTTTTCTTATATGTGGTAGATGCCCAATAAGTGTTTGTTGAATGAATGAATGAATGCAAGTCCTGTACATCTGGGTTGTTTAGGAAGCACCACTTAGCTGAAAGGAAGACATAATGCTGTCTCCTAGGTTTCTTATGTACAGTAGGACAGGTTGTGCACTTCAAAGCTTTAGGAAGACATGATTTATGTCATGTCTATGTGAATGGCACCCCTAAGAACCACATGGGGAGATTCTGTTCCACTTCTAAATTATCTTTGCTTGAGGCAGAGACTCTTCCTATTCACTGCAATGCTGCATACAACACCTAGCACAGTGCTCCATGACCAGTAGATTCAACTGGCTTTTAGAAGAAGGGATGCATATATTCAAATAAGTTTGTAAACTATTTATTTTGAAGGAGAGAGAGAGAATGCATGGAGGAGGGGCAGAGAGAGAAGAGAGAGAGAATCCCAGGCAGGGTCCACACTGTCAGCGCAGAGCCTAATGCAAGGCTCGATCTCATGAATCGTTGAGATCATGACCCGAGCTGAAATTGAGCCAGACACTTAACCGACTTAGCCAACCAGGTACCCCTCAAATGAATTTTTCATAAAGCTTTGGTAGTCAAAGAAATAACCTTCTTTATGTAAGGGATATTTTCATCTGCAGAACTATGGTGAATAGTCAAAAAGCTGGTCTTCTCCTCCCAATAGGAATTCACTCAATTAACATAATTGGTTAAAATGTCTACTATGGACACAAGTACTGCCCTGGACACTGAGGATATAGGAAAACAAGGACCCTGCTCTCATGGAGTTACATCCTAGTGAAGCATAGACAATAAACAAATAAGCAAAATAAGTGTATTCTATGCCATCAGATAGTAGAAACGGATGTGAAGAAAATTAATGATGAGTTATGGGATAGAGGGTAACTGGGAACAATTTTACAAAAGACGGTTAGGCCAGCACACTGTGATGGAGTGATATTTAAGCATCCCTATATAAGCAAAGCGAGGAAGGAAGGCATGCAGATGTCCAGGTGGAGAAATGCAGATGTCCAGGCTGAGGGCAGAGCAAGTGGAAAGGCCTCAGTGTGAGAATGAGTAAGCTCACTGTGCTGGAGCCAGAACCAAGAGGCCAGCCAGTGTGAGCAGAGGGAGGGAGAAGAAAGATTCCTGGATATTCTTGCCTTCTGCCCTACTCTTACTAGGTTCCATGGAAACCATGAAGCCCTTCATTTAAAAATTAGCTGTTTTTCCACACTAAGATACCACCTCACACCAGTCAGAGTGGCTAAAATGAATAAATCAAGAAACTATAGACGCTGGCGAGGATGTGAAGAAATGGGCACCCTCCTATACTGTTGGTGGGAATACAAACTGGTGCAGCTTCTCTGGAAAACAGTATGGAGGTTCCTCAAAAAAACTATCGATAGAACTTTCCTATGACCCAGCAATAGCACTGCTAGGGATCTACCCAAAAGATACAGGAGCGCTGATGCATAGGAGCACATGCACCCCAATGTTCATAGCTGCACTTTCTACAATAGCCAAATCATGGAAAGAGCCTAAATGTCCATCACCTGATGAGTGGATCAAGAAGATGTGGTATATATATATTGTATACAATGTATATATTGTATATATATATATACAATGGAGTATTACATGGCAATGAGAAAGAATGAAATCTGGCCATTTGTAGCAAAGTGGATGGACCTCAAGGGTGTCATGCTAAGTGAAATAAGTCAGGCAGAGAAGGATAGATACCATATGTTTGCACTCATAGGTCTAACAGGAGAAGCCTAACAGAGGTCCATAGGGAGGGGAAGGGGGAAAAAGAGTTGGGGAGAGGGAGGGACACAAACCATGAGAGACTATGGAATTCTGAAAACAAACCGAGGGCTGAAGCGGGGGAAAGGTGGTGATGGTCATGGAGGGGGGCACTTGTGGGGAGAAGCACTGGGTGTTATATAGAAACCAACCTGACAATAAAGTATTATAAATTTTTTTAAAAATTAGCTGGTTTTTTTTTTAAGTCACTCCTAGCCTTAGGCTACCAGTTTATATCAATCTATCCAAGAGATTCTTTTTTTAAAAAAATATTTACATTCCAAACCTATCTTTTTTTATGGGAAACCCTAGATGGTTGTTTAAGAGGAAAGGAAGGAAGGAAGACAGGAAGGAAAGAAAGAAGGGCAGGAGGGAGGAAGGAAGGAAGGATGGCAGGAAGACTCCCATTTCTCCAAATAGAAAAACTTTTTTAAAGGAATGCATGTGTGGAGGAGATTGCTTCTCCATGTGCCCCCTCCAGTCTTCAGTAAGTCATGTTTTTGCTAATTATCACTTCAAGATGGCCTTTTCCTGACCTTGCCCCAATTTCTAAGCATCTCCTGTATGTTGGCTACTGGCAGGATGACCAAAAGCAAGATGTCCCAGACACGAAAGAAACAAGAGTTTCAATACAAAAAATAAAGAGAAATGAATTTCTATGTCTCTGCTTCTCTAAACATATACTATTTAAAAAGACAATTTACTATTGCTCTTTAGGAGGAGAACCTGGTTAAATATTAACACTTTTCATCCTAATAGAATTCCTTTTGTTCCTTATTAACCAAGTCAAATTTGACCAAAGCATTTCTTCCCTTATTCTAGAAGGTAGACAGAGTATTATATTGAAGTCTCTATTGTACTCTAGAAAAGAATTTCTATGGAATTTTTTTCTACCATAAAATACTGAGCAATCTGATGATACAAAACACTTAATCATCAGATGGGGTTATGCTGAGAATATTTTTTCTTTGTATGGACCAAGCCATAACACTGGAAAAGTCCAAGTCAATTTCATTTGATCCCTGTGATATTATTTCTCTCTTTCTAACACCACATTCCCAGAATATAATTGCTTATTTGGAAGTTTGAAATAATAACCACATTCAGAGTAGAGCTTCTAAAGTATCATGGATAAAGCGAATTCAGGGACCTTGCAAATAGTGGTTAAAACACTAATTAGTTTTCATAAAACCTTGACAGGAGGTGATAAAACTAGGAACACGCCTCTCCTTTTCCTAGCCCATTCCATGTGAAAAATGTGTCGCTGAGAATTTGGGAGGAAGAAGGATGATGCATGTATTTTGAAAAAGCTCCCCTTATACCATGGTGAGCCTCTTATGTAGCTTTCTCTTCCTTCTTTTTACTGCTCTTCCATTCTGTAGCTTTATTAATGTTTATCATTTTTTTAAATTTATGGATGTATTACTTCTTTATCCCCTACTGTACCACCTCAAGATTTTAAGAGATATTATTCCTTTCTTCTCTTCCCCTACTTCTGTTTTATTATCTTCACTATCTCTGCTTTTTCCTTTTATTCCTTCTCTCACAACTGATCATAAAACAGAGTTCAAGCTTCTTTTAAAACAGTTACTGTATCTCTGAAATTAAATTTATGTTTCCCATTCTTCATTGTAAGATGAGAGTTTGGAGGAGGAGAAATGAGCCAACATTTATGAAATACTTCAGTGCCAGACATTACACAGGTGGTGTGAAGCCATATATCCGTTTAATCATTTTAACAGCTGGTGGTAGATTAGATTATTGTTCAGAAATATTCACTCCCTTCCCCTCGCTCTCATGGGAAGTCCTTCTCCAGTGATGCTGGGTTTGCCTCTATGACTTACTTCAGCTTTGAATTGGGCTGATATACTTCCTCTATCCTTGGCATAGGTCTCAGTCATGTAACAAGTTTTGGCCAATTGGGTGTTAGTAGATGTGATACAAGCAGACTTGAAATAAAAGGAAAAAATATTCTCAGGCAGACCTCTGGTCCCAGGAAGAGAATGAGGACCTCAGAGAACAAAACTACCCTCTATTAGCTGGTTCCCCACTGATCCCAGGGCTCCACAGATGCAGGACATAATGAAGATTTATTGTATTATGCCATTGAGACTTTTGTGGCTCTTGTTACACAGCAATAGCTAACAATGCACAGTTCTCTAAGGTGAAGAGCATTCTCCCTTTTTAACCCGAACAGAGTAAGAAACAAGCCCATAGTCACACGGCTATTATGTTACAGAGCCAGGGTTCACACCAAAGTCTATCTGCTCGGGAACCCAGCCCTCCTTTACCTACACCATGTTTCTTCTTCAAATGTTATATTCCTCTTTCCATATACCAAAATATATTTGATTTTTACTTTCCAGGGTCTATTGGGTGATTTTTACTAAGGCCAAGAGCCCTGTCCCTAGAAAGTGTCTTCATTCCCCTGTCCAGGCATTTTACTTCTTAGAATCAGATTTCTCCTTTATTCTAGGAGTTCTCGGTGTAGCCCTCTGATAATAGGAATAAAAACCTATTTACTGGTTATTCCAAAAATGTAATGTTTATATACATGTCATCTGTTTTTAATCTCAGAATTGATTAGACATGAAGAGCAAGCGCTGGGCGCAAATGTGGAAGTGATGGGTAGTCATTCCCTCCCCTCTCCGAGGCCACAGGTAGAGCGTGTGGTAAAGTGGGAGTAGTCAGTGTGGGGGCTCCGATAACGCAGTCCTCAGCCCTCACTCAGCAGAAATTGGTGGCGTTACTGCTGAGTCACATGTCATTATTTTTCAGAACTGATAGTGCTGAAATACCTGAAAAATGAGGACACGGGAAAATATGGCGTCCATTATTCTTAAAAGGCCTGAGACTCCCCTGGCTCTTCGAGATTGATCGGTTTATCTTCAATATTCTGAAAAGGTCCTAGAAAAAAATAGTCCATTTGAAATGATGCTGTAGTCAACGGAGTTGCCAGCCAGGAAATCCTCACTCTACTAGCTCCACCCTCAACGATCACCCGCAGTGGTTATAAAGTTGATGGAAAATACTGGGTTTTGGTTTTGGTTTTATAAATCTAACTTTGGAATCCAATTTAGTATTTCTCAACCTGGGCACTAATGACACTTTGGCCCGGATAATCTTTTATTATAGGGTCTGCCCTACACATGAAGGATGTTTAGCCTCTACCTGCTAGATGTCAATGTCTCTACATGTTGCCAAATACCCCGTGGGAGTCTCAAAATTGCCCCTGATTCAGAAGCTCTCTGGCACTTCCTCTAGTTACATTTATTCGGTGTAAAAAACTAAACTGTGATCTTCCTTTCAGCCTTACTGGCCTCCAAGTACGTACTCAGCAGGCCTTACCCACACTGATATCACACAGTCAGCCCTCCTCCAAGCCCGAGTCTCCGCCTGTTCCTTCTTCCAATCAGCAGGAGCGTTCCAAGGGCATTCTTGGAGAAGACTTCAGCTACCATTAACACGAGGTACTTGCCATTCTTTCCTCCTTGTCCCAGCCTTCCGACCCGCCAACCTTGACCCCAGGCAACACCCCCCTACCCCTGGAAGCTATTTGAGGACACATCCCCATGTTAGTGCTGCCAGTGCCCATCGGGATATCTGTGCTGCCTCTGGGAGCAGAGACACCAGCCCTGAAATGGCAGACTGATACCGCCTCCCCCCTGAGTCCTCACTGCACCGGAATCATCCAGGGCTCCCGGAAGAGAGACTCAGCGCACCACGTGACATCACCTGAGCATCAAAAGAATATGTGCCTCGCCTTCCTCCTCCCATCGCACAGAACCGGTTAAGAAGACAATCCTCTGGGCTCAATGGTTCTCAAACCATTAGGCCTGTGCTTTTCAAAGTTAACGTTCATTAAGAATCACCTGAGCGAACTTGTTAAAAAGGCACGTGCTGGATGTGAGATCTGAGGTGGGGCCTGAGATGCTGCATTTCTTGCCACGTCCCAGTTGAGAATGGCCCCGTGCTGCACTTCAAGCAGCAAGGTTTTGTAGGTGTGAGAATCATCTGGGGTGCAGATTCCCACGCCCTTCCCCCAGAGGTTCTGGTTCAGAAGGTCTAAGCGAAACCCAGGCGTCTATGTTTTCAACAACTTTCCCCAGGTAGATCGGAGTCATACTTGGAGAAACACCTTGTTGCTATAGCCCTTACCTTAGAGAAATACGTTCCCAGGGGCCTCAGGCCAACCCACGGAGCTATGAAGTTCGCTCCACAGAATGGCCTCTTCCTGGTTATAAGCTCTCTCCCTACAGGAAAATCACCTCATGCAAATAGCTGTCTGGTGGCACCCACAGGTCATGATCTACCCAAATAAGCCTGAGCCCCCAGCAGCTAACCTAGATTAGATGGCTGCTGGGGGGGAAGCAGCCTGGAAAGGAAGAAAGTTTGGATCTCCTTCCAGGTTAGGGTACAGGGAGAGCCTCTTCAACAAAGGGCACAATTCGCAACCCATATAGAAAGACTGTGCTTTATCCAGCCATCTAGAAAGGTAGAGTTGGAAAATCCTGGGCCTTGAAGCTATTGAGCCACAGCTCTGCCTTGTCCCCGGGCCTTTTAACTCAGCAATTTCATCTGACACAGAAGGTTAGAGATGTCTACAGCCTGGAACCTCTTTCAGTGTCATAGACTCTCAAGGTCAAACATACCTTTTGAGTATATATGGCAAGAAGAAAGCCGTATGGCAAGAAGAAGGATTTCCTTGGTTAAGACCCACAGAGGCCTCCTTCTCAGTGTTCATCAACAGAATTCCTTCTCAGTACCCTCTTCCCCACAAGGACGACACTTGCCCATCAAAACAGCAGGTAACATCAAGCGAAACACAAAATAGTTCCAGCAAAAGGGAGAGGAAGAGAGAGGCTGTACTGTTTCAGAGAGAGGGAGAAGGGCAGTTTTATGATACACTTATTTTTTTTGTTTTGTGATACACTTACTTCAAAGGGGCCCCCAGGATCGACAGAAGTCAGCAGGCCTGGGAGTGAATGTTAGGAACGCATAGTGAGATCCTACTATGTGCCAGGCATCCTGTATGCATTATCCCTTATCACTGCCATGAGGAAAATAAGGTGTCGTTATTCCCATTTCACTAATGAAGACATGAGGTTCAAATAATGTGAATGTAAAAGCAACCAACATTCCTGACCTAAGGGAGCTGACCTATCAGAAACTGTCAGGCACAGAAACTCCTTTCTTATCTAAGCCGCTGTTACTTTGGGTCTTTCTGTGACAGTAGCTGAAATGTATAAACTAATAGAACCAGATTCTATACCCCAAACTACTAGGGTATATAAAGCATTTAAATACGATAGTTTAGAAGATTTCATATCATTTTCCTGAGTGTTTTTCCTTGATGGCCTTTGTGCACATGAATTTAAAAGGCGAATGTTCACTGTTTTGACCTTTGGTGCTTCTCCAAGCTCATCCCCAACCCCACCACCCCCTTCACCGGCTAACACCAATAATGGCCTCTATCAAGTTCCTCAGTAAGTACAGTAGACAAAGCAATGTCCTGACAGATTTGGCAGGATCAAGCTAAATCTACCCAGGAAGAAAATGTCATTTTCTATTTTCATAATAGACTTTTGAAGAAACCTATCATATTACTATCCTTCTTTATGAAAACCTATATTGCAAAGGATGAACTACTAAGCGAAAGAAGATCAATAAATATGCCAGTGTGGTTCATCTCATTTCCAGTTTTCTCCGGCTCTAACTTCAAAATAGATATCCATCTTGCTGCACACTATTTTTATAAGGAGAAATGATCAACGTTTTACATTTCAGGCTGTGATCCAACCCCCTAATCTTGTAAGAAATATGGATACAATGACTGTATAGCCCAGATCTTCCAGGGTCAACCAGATTTCAAATGTTTCTCAGTTGTCATCCTTGGGGCCTGGTTTGTGGTTCTCCTCTGTGCCTGAAAATGCATTCTTACTTTCCCATTTAAAATAATAAAATATGGATGCCCCCCAATCTGAAAATGTGTTGTCTCACACTTTTTCTGGAATGGATTTGATTCAGATGACCTGAACCTTTCCTGAATCTCCCCCTCATTTCCAATTCTGTCTTTCTCACTAGTTCCAAAGGGCTTTAATCAACTTCAATTATGTCACATTTCTATTATCTATGTAAACATTATGATGATAGGTGCTTGCTTTTACTTTTGGCCATGTGTACACTGGGATGCACATGCTTAGACTGTGAGGTCTTTGAGAACAGGGGCCCATGGCATTTACTTTTGTATCCATATGTCTAACACATAGGCTGGGGTCGCAGACTAGGTAGGAGTCTGGAGTTTTCTCTTGTTCAGCAAGAGAGAAAATGCAGAATTGAGTAGGAGAGAAGCTAATGTCTGCAAAGGGAGAAAAGCCCCACATAGGGGTTTCATCTCTGTATCTTTTGAGTTCACAAGATATTACCCACATGTGAAGTAAACATGTGAATGTGAAGAAAACAAGATCTTACAAACGTGAATGTGGAGAAAGCAATCAGACAGTAATTATTACCTTGTGTGTGTAAGAAGCAAAGGGTCTGGAGGACAAGTGGAGTTTGTGATCAAAGTCCAATAGTATACTGGTGTCAGATGGAAAGTTATTTCCTGCAGGTGATTTAACAAGTTACTTGTGATTCCATTACAATATCTCACTAGCTAATTTAAGGCACTTTCACCCTGTGGTGGCCGCTTTTCTCCCTAAACTTTTTTCTAACCCATTTATATAAGTAGAACCTATTTTCCCACAGGCTGGCACATAATATATGTTCAATAATCATATATTATCAGTTAACAAAAATAAACGAATATGGTTTTGCTCATAGGTAAGTACTGAAGTGGGATTTCTGGACACTACAGAGAAAGTTGGGTCTACTAAGGCTGGATCACCCAGGCAACATGAGTATCTTGGGAAGAATGGGAGAGAAAAGGGAATATCGTGCTAATGGGGAAGATGAAAAAGAGCCAACAACAAATGCTACCTTCATCCAATTCTGTCTAGAGCTCATCTTGTCCACAGCAATCACAGAGAGCTAAATTTAACAGCTGGAACTGAGGTCAAGGGCCAAGGGCAGACTTACTCGTACTAGAAATTAAATAAATTCTGAGGCTGGAGAATGAAGAAAAAATGCTCTACGGCTACATTCTAAGAATATCCTCAAGAAAAATAAGTTCTATTAATTTAAAGAACCAGAAATATGGTTCAAAAGAGATTCTCTCCCTACTCTATAAAAAGCTAATTGCCAGACACTCTTCTTGACCAATAATGTGAGGTGTGATCATGGTATAGGTTCTTTTTAGAGGAGGTGTTTTCTTGGGGTTTCTACAAGGAAACTGGAGACTTTAAATGGGATGCTTTACAAATTAAAGCAGGCAAAATTTCAAGGTACTCGAATAGGCTCTTTAAAAAAAAATTTTATCCTCTAGGAAAGGGAGTGCAGGGGAAGGGGAAATTCTCTTTGAGTGATACACGAGAACTTGGATCTGGGCCCTCAAACCTCACTTCCTACCTACCTCACCCTCATCCATCAATCTGAATTCATCTACCAAGCAGGTGCAACTCCCCCCAAAAGTTGGATTATGCCAGAGTTTAAAAGAGGTCTGCAGTTTGCATATTTTTTTACTTATTTGAGAAATCCGGATGCTTCCCCCAAGTTCTGATTTTTGATCTGCGATTTTTATTTTTGCCTCGGTTGACAAAAGATGGTACATCCTCTCTTGGCATTCTGCACCCCCAACTTAGTCACCAGAAGCAGATGGCTATGAACATGTGATCAAACTTATATTTTTAATGATTTCTTTTTTTACAGAGTCAATATATCAATACATGAAAGCAGGCAGTCTGGTAGCCTAAAATAATAAGCACTACAAAACCCTCCTATGCTTGAAGTAGAAACTTTGCTCCTATGCATTCTCTCCACCTCTAAATGCTCAGCTGCTTCATGCAGGCTGTAAAAGTTCCCCTTCCTTTGTTCATGCTGTTCATTAACTGAGGGCATAACTATTTCCAATGCTGCTGTCATATAAAAAAGCCAACACTGTGCACTAGCAGTTTGATGTGCACAGATTATAGACGGGGGCTCTGTGACTCAATGTGTAGCCACCACTACGTTCCCTTTTCCTTTAAAGTTACTCTCAGCTGCTCGTGGTTATCCAAGTTCCTCTGGATGCTGTTACCCACTCAGCTTAATTAAGTCCTTTGTTGATAGAAATAAGGTTTGGGTTTAACTGAGCTCAGCAAAAGGAAAAGTGTGTTTGCTAAAGTTCTATCGTTGCGAACGAGAGAAATACAATTAGATGAGCTCAAGCTCACCAAGGAGGGGGCTTTATTGTAAGTTTGAGCCATCTCAGAATCCCAGAGGACATCGCTGTGGCAAGACACATGACCTTAGGAGAGAAGAAACTGGGAATTACAAAACTGGGAGGACAGATTCAATAAAGGCATCTTCCGCATTTTCTCTCCACAGATGAGTTTTGTCTGCTTCCCAGAAGCTGGAGGCTCAGCCAAGAGACAGACTCTCTCTTCAGTCTCAATCCCGAGTGCCCAAGGGACTGGCTCATTGGGAGCAAATATCCAGCCTGGTCTGGGTGGCCATAGCCAGAGATGGGCTCACACAGAAACATGGTGGCTGGAGGACCAAGTTTTAGCATGGGGGTCACTCAGGGGAAAACCATGAGTCACAGTCTCACTGGCTGGTCAGACATCTCCAAAGAGTCCACCAAAGAATATCATCTTGTTTAAAACAAACACACACCTAATTATCTCAACACTTTGTGATCCCTTAGAAGGTGGGCCATGGTAAGTTTGGCAACTGGAGTTAAAATTAAGGAATGCTTTTAGGCCAGTGTTTCACATCATTCTGAAAGGGACTTTTTCCAGCTTGTCTTCAGAAAATAATGGGCATTTTGGACAGCTTTCGCGTCCCTGTTGAACCTTATATTCATAATGTAAAAGTATTTGCTGTTTAGTTTGAAATATTCTGATTTTCCACAGTGTCAAACAAAACATTTTAATAGAAGTCTCACAATCCATGGAATGCCTAACAAATATGACTTAGGAAATGCATTATTGGGTTTTTATTGCCTTTGAATTTCAAAGAACTTAAGCATGATCAGTGTCTCAGTTTGTAAATGTAATGAAACTAACATTTTGAGATTCCCTCCCCTCCCCACCCAAGTCCTTTTCTTTCCAAGCAGTTAGGCCGGTTTAAGCTCAGTGCCTCAAGGAAGGGACGAGCTCTGATGGAAAACTGAAACAGTGAAGACTTCTCGGGTTGTGTTCCCAAAATCCTAGGCCTTGTTTTGCAGGATGAGAGGGCTGGTGGAGACCAGCTTTAGCCTAGGCAGAGAAACGCCGTGGTTGGGAATAGGCAAGACATAGAGGGAGGTTGTTAAGTAGACTAGGGTTTCCCTCAGAGTTGGAAAATTCTTTGGGGTATGTCAAAGGGAGAAAACTAGGAGACAATTAAGTATTTGAAAAACAGCAAGTCCTTAAGATTGTGGCCTTGTACCCTTTTTCTGGTAGGCAGCAAAACTTAAGATAGATTTGTAGGACAAGGAGATGGGTACCTGCTCTCTGCTGCCCATGTGAATGAAATCACCTGGAGATGCGGAATGGCCTACACAATAATCTGTGGTGACCCTGCCTCAGGTGGAGACCTCGGGAGAGTTATATGCATCTAGGCAGGCACAATCTTGATCATACCTAACCTTCCACCATAGCTCAGAAGCACGAATGAGTCTCATGTTCCACAACATAATGCCAAGGGAGTAAGCAGCCATAGAAGTGACATCTCAGTGGTCATTTGCCTGGATTGACTTCTGAGACAGAATGATGAACATTTCAGTGGATGTCTGTGCAGATGGAGGACTCAAAGACCAGATGCTCTCCAGATGTGTTTTGATAATACATAAGCCCCCAGGATTTAGATGCCATCTTGAAAAAGATGGAGACAGATAATTCTGAATTAAATCAGGTTAAGTTTTAGCCACTCAGCTGAATGCAGGCTCAAAATAGAACTAGAGTTGGATTATAGTAAATAAAGTTTTATGTCGTGCACACTAGGATTTCTGAATTGAGATATATATCCACTACATAAATATATACCAACACAAGAAAATACAAGAAGCAATTTCAGCAGACCTCTTAGAAGGTCCTTTATTGCTATAGAGGATTGTGGTGGATTTTTTTTTAATCTTCCCTCAGGTATTCACTTTCTCCTCCTCTCCTCCATGGAACTCCTCTGGCCTGTTAATGGTTGATGTGGATAATGGAATGTTAGTAGTTGGTAGTCATGATGCGAGTAGAAGCACAGGCACTTAAAAATATCAAGCTACAGTTTGGTTTGATCTTTGTGCTTTTGACCTTCATCATGAAGAGCATGTCTCAGATAGCACTTGTCCCAGAATGAGGAGATGCATGGAGCGGAACAGAATCCAACCCATATCTCCAAGAGTATCCTAGCTGACTCCTGACCCATGAATAAGAAATAAATATGTGTTGTTGCAAGCCCCTGAGGTCTTTGGATTGTTTGTTATGCAGCTCATTATAGTAATAGCTAGCTGATTCACATGAAGATCTGTAGCCCTAGAAGATGAGCATCTGCTCTGATGTTGCAACCAAATCTGAAGTGTAATGTGCTCAGAAGTAGGTGTCTACTGATTCTGTCACTAACATTCTGATATTATGGCAACTAGAATAAATATCAATGGTTTGCTCTACCCAGTTTCTCTCCCTTCTTCAAGCAAATGCATCCTCTTTCTCTTGGAGGTTTGCTTTTTCTCTCTGTGTAAATTGTGAAGTTCTACTGAAACTGACAGCCATAGTACCCAGACACCCTGGCCACACTGATTAGTCCAGGAATGGTATGTGACCCAAGCAGGCACAATCAGAGCCTTTCCCAGGGCTTTTTAGTGTTAGAGCTGCAGGTGGCCTTGGCCCCTCTCTCAGCATTGACAATAAGAGAGCATGAAGCAAACACTCTGAGGGGAGCAAAAGTACAAGATAAAGACTGTCATTTCTGAATAGATTCAAATCTTGCTTCTCATCCTACCTCACGACATACCCAGTCATCTGAGCAATATTAGCCAATAAATTCCCCCTTTGCCTAAGCAAGTTCAAGTTGGGCTCTTGTCCCTCAAAACCAAGAATCTCAACAAACGTTTTCCTACTTCTGCTTCTCTGGCTGTGGCCATGGTCAACTGACTGTCTTCATCTTTCCAACACAGCTTTTACACCTAGAGCAATCTCTTTGTTTACCTCTCTGTTTCCATGTTGCCCACCACTTGCTGTATGTCTACGTATGTCTCATATTCCAACATCCTCAGGGAAGCCAGCCATGAATCAGGATAGATCCAGTCTACCTCTAAGACTGTTGATCTTTGACCATCTTTGAACCTGGACCCTGCCACTCCTCTAGTCAGGCAGGATCTGGATGGTGGAGGGGTGCATAGTGCAAAGCATGGCGTCTCATATGTAAAGGCCTTTACAGAAAGGGATTATGGGCATGGCAGGAACAACGAGGCTTCTCAGAAAGGAATAATATAACCAGCCGTTACCTTACTTGACCTGTCTTCTTGCTGCGCTCTTGGTGGTCCACATTGCTCCCTGTCTATGACATAGACAATGGAGGGTTAACTGGAAATGAAAACAGAAACAGAGTCTAGTTAGAGGATAATATGGTGTTGGGAACTTTTTTGGAAAATAACTGGTTGTGAGTTCCAACAATGCAACTGGGAAACTTATTTTTAGCCTTCAACTCTCCCACTTTCTAAGATCTTCCTGGTACCATTTACCTGTCTCTGATTTAACTGAATTCTCAGGCTGATAGGTCTTGCTTCTAATATCTTCTCCTAAACAAAAGGCTGGAGACGAGATCATTCATTCATTCATTTATTCAGCAAACATTAAGTTAGTATTGAAGCACAATTACTTTGGTTTTTAAACTATTTCTAAATTTATTAATAATTATTTAACCAATCATATCTCTATTTTTTCCAAAATTTTATACTGAAAAATGCCAAACAGAGAAGTTGCAAGAATACAAAATGAGCATCTCTATCCCCTTCACTTAGGCTCACCAGTTAACTTTTACTGATTGCAATAGTACTTAAACTATATTAGACTGCACTCATAAAAGTGAAAAAGACCAAGCAAATGCCCAGAGAAGGTCATGTTCTGTCCCAGTGGCTCCAAGTAACAAAAGCAGGTCTGTATCGAGGATTTCTGATTCAGCTGGTCTGTGGGAAAGTCCAGAAAACTGAACTGATAATAAGTTTTGAGGCCACTGGTCCAGCAGAAGAAAGAGAAAACAAAGAAACAGGAACAATACATCATGCCAAATTCAAGCCCTGAAAATGTTCTATGAAAACAAAGGAAACCTCAGGTGGGACTAATTGAGATTTCTCAAGTGGAACTGATTATGAGAGTGTAACAGCTGTCCTCAGATATGGTTCTAGAAACCTCCATATCCACTCTGGTATCCTCCTCTGGTAAGTGTAATAATGGCATGTACTCTTGGAAATTTCTAGGTCATTGATCAAGAGGCTTTCTCATTCGTGGAAAGGGGTTACTGTGTTTCCCCATTCATTTCGCAAGTTGGTGGTGTGAATCAAAGAAGAGAAAGCTTACAAACATCCTTTGTTGCCTGGCAAGTGATTTATACACACAGAATAATTATTATCACCCTGAGTCAGTAGATCCATTTTTGCATTCACACCATCCACATATGTCTAAGTGCTACTTCTCCCAGCAGCTCTGCCACAGAATGTGTGAAAAGGCACAGAATACATGCATAGTGTTTATTAACCTCACCGTGGACACAGCCGGCAGCCAACAGTCATGCAATAAACTTGTATTGACTAATTAATTGATAGGCTTTTCCCAATCATATTAATCTCCCCCAGAGATGAGTTGTTTGGAGTCGTTTGACATATTTCTGGTCTTAGACCATTTCCTCTACTAAATATATGATCTCACAGTAACAAGGAGATATCGATTCTTTCTCAAAGGAGATATAAAACCACCCTGAGGTGAATTGCCTGAAATTTCCTTATTTCATATGTAGAGGGCTAGAACCCCTTGTAAACCATTGATTTATGGATCATATTACCTCCATTGTTCGGATTCCTGGTTCTCCAGGTCCCTCAGTGTGGGTAGGATAATCAGATTCAGTCTAATTATTGTCTTGAGCTGGGCAAGCTCTTCTGGAGACAGTCGGTGCTATGGTATCTCGCTCCACAACACTGCAGAGTAAACGTGCCATCAAGAAGCCTGCGTGGGCTCTCTAACTGGTTTGCTTGACTTTCTTTGTTTCCTGTTAAGTATCCTCAGAAGGGGGGGACACACATCGGAGGCCTGCTGTGTGTAATTAAGAGATAATTGTAGTTGTCTCGGCATTTTGTGCTGCTATACCATTAGCTTATTTGCAAGTGATGTCTAAATGTAGTAAGGATGACGATTTCGAAAATGAGTAAAGAATACATTTTGAAGGATGAAATGTGTGATCATTTGAAAGAGCACTTTACCTTGTTTTGCTAAGCTATGCTATATTTTAGCTTGATGCTTTTAAATGAAGCTTGAAGATTTTCAATGAAAGCTGACTTGCTTTGGTTTCCAGGAAGGATCATCACATATTTTGTCCTACTGTGTATGGCCTTGAAGATTCTTTTTATACCACAATTTCCCCCTCACAGAGATGTGTAATGCAACCTTTGGACAATGGAATATGATTAAATGCATTCTAAGACAGTGAATAATGACTCCCAATGAATTTTGGAGCAAGCCTATTCAATTTCATCAACATTAGCTAGATGAAGAAATTGTCTGGTATTATCCTGGGTGTGACTTTTCACTATTCTGGTATATGATAAATGCTAGTGAGTTATTTGCAGGGGGGGAAATTTCCTAAAACAATATGCTGAAAACATAATTTGTCTCACTGAATACTGGATTAATGATAAGTCAAAGAGAAAAGGCCAACATTTGTGGAGTTGCTTAGAGTTAAATAATGCATATAATTTCTATTTCATTATTGTTTCCTCCACTGAATTCTCTGCCATTTATTTTTGGATTGGGTTCCTTTCAGTGAGGTTTATAAAAAGTCCCCAGTCAGTTCTAAGTGGTAAAACTGATCTGTGCATGCAAATATACACACCCGATGTGCATTTGGCAAAACAATGCTGTGGTCTAATAGAACCATGCAAACATGTTGTGTTTTCTTCACTTAGACCCTTGGCATGAGTAGAGGAATGCGAGAAATTGACAAGATACCTGGGAAGGAGTTCAGTTTGTATTGAACACAATTGTATAAACTTATCTTTCCCTAATAGTGCTCATATAAGTAAGACATTATATTCTTTCTGAGCCTTTAGAGATGACTAGGAAAAGGCAGAACTTTATTTGCTGTTTTGCAATAATTATACCCCTTCAGTATGGTAATGGCTACCATAAATAGCATAATCTTAGAATTGTCATTATTATCAAATATTTATCAAGTCCTCCTTCACTGTATGCATAGACTGTAGAGATTTGTAGAGTTGATTAGAAACAGCCAGTGTTCTCAATAGTTCACAGTCTAAAGACAGAGATGATTCAGAAGAACATAAAAGACACTATTCTCTTGAAGTTTAGAACAGCGTGTTCTATCACTTGCTGTTTCTCCTCTCCCATGTCCTTCTAGAGTCTCCTACCCTAAATGGGTTCTCCCAAATGCTCCTGAAATCGGAATTTGGGTGGAAGTAGTTTATCTGGGAGGTAATCACAGGAAGCATAGTGATCGTGCAAGTGAGACAGGAAGGGAGGAAGCCAATAAAAGGTGTGTTAATGAACACATTACTTCTGTGGGTGACAGAGGCTCAATTCTGCTGGACACCTGCCAAACACCTGCATTGAATATGTCTTAGAACTGCCCCTTCACCCAAAGGGGTACGGAAAGGTGGGTATTTGTCCCTACATGGGTGAGGGTTGCTATTGGGGCATTAAGTCCCAGACTCCTCACATGGGCCCAGCACAATCTTATTGGCAGAGAGATGTAGGAGGGAAGCTGTTCTCCAAGTGTAGGAATTCTCCAATTAAAATGTAGGTGACCAGTTCCAGCAGCCAAGGGTAGGTGAGGGGGGGCATGTATAGCACCTGCTACGTTTCTTTTTCCCATTGGGGTAAAAGTTAGCCCTGGCCCAAAGCTATCATTAGAATACCTAGGATTCAGGGGCACCCAAGTGCGGGGGACCAGCCCACACACCCCAGTCGGAAGGTCCCAAGTAGGGGGTTGGTGTCGGCGCAATATCTATAAGAAAGAAGACAGACAACGACAAACAAGACAGTCAACGGGCATGGTGGAAAGCCACGTT
The DNA here is from genome assembly GCF_006229205.1 of Suricata suricatta. Taxonomy (NCBI): domain Eukaryota; kingdom Metazoa; phylum Chordata; class Mammalia; order Carnivora; family Herpestidae; genus Suricata; species Suricata suricatta. The sequence continues at coordinate 143,668,582 of NC_043704.1, forward strand.
TTACTTAGATGGCCAGAGTCTTATATACCATAGGTGATTACATCATTTCTTTAGTTGTTACATAGTTCAAGGTCTTTGAAGTGAAGACCTGCTCCGGAAAGGATTATGTTTAACAGAACAGGTGTAAATATCAGGAATTATCAAGTCATTGCAGGAGAGAGATTCCCTAATAATAGTCTGGCTCCAAGCAGAAGATGAGCCTGCAGATTTCTATGAGGATATTTACATCTCTTAAGACCCCTCATCAGTTATGCATGGGCAAGTTGCTCATCCTTTAATAGGCAAATCTTTTGGCAGAGGCTTGAGGTTTACTCCCAACAGCAGACAAAGAGCTAGAAAGCAAAGTAAGGGGAGGGCTGGCGCCACTGACCGAACCAAGTTGATTCAAAGCCTAAAAGTATATGTCTCTTTACAAAGCAATGAGAAAATCACAGACAGGATGAGTAGAAGCCACATGTGTGGCCCAGGAGACCAAATATTGTTTGAGGGTAATTTTTGCCTACTGGGCCCCAACACCCAAGTGGCTCAGTTGGTTAAGTGTCTGACTCTTGATTTCGGCTCAGGTCATGATCTCACAGTGTGGGATTGAGCCCCACATCAAACTCTGCACTGACAGCTCAGAGCCTGTTTGGGATTCTCCCTAGCTCTCTCCCTCTGCCCCTCCCTTGTTCTCATGAGCATACACACTCTCTCAAAATAAATAAATAACATTAAAAAAAAGGGATGCCTAGAATTCAAAACTTTTTTATCACTATTTAAAGCACCATGTACTTCACTTGTACTAAAAATTATTTAGTGTCTAATTCAGTCTCGAATAACCTATCATGATTTTGAATAGCCTAGGAATTAACACCCACATGCAGATCATTTTTTATCACAAGTGTGGTACATTGGTGTTTTTTTCTTGTTATCATTTTTTTTCTTATAGGGCAATGGGTACCGAAGAAAAGAAAGTATCCTTCTATGTAAGAAGACAATTACCTTAAAAGAATCAAAATTTCATCTGTGCTAACCAAAACAGTAGATCCTTCAATGCCATTGGGCAAATGCATATTACATTTCTGAGGTTATGTCCATGCCAAACAGGTTCAGTCAAATTCAATTTAAAAAGACCAAATTCAATAGAGTCTATTTTTAAAGATTGTCTTCATGACAGAAAATAGCCCCTTTGAAAGTTTTCTCCAATTTTTTGTGTGGATGACCTAAAGATATAGGACATTTGAAATGGGCAGAGGGGAAGTCCAGACTAGGGTAAACCCAGCAAATACACAGCATCATCACACCCTTCTGGAAATGAGGCAAAGCAACTGTGTATGAAGTAAATACAAGCAAACAAATACGGTGGTCTTTTGTAGGCACTGAAAATGAAAACCATTAGAGTCCCATCCTGTGAAAGAGGCAGAAGGGAAAACGGGCAAATCAAGACAATGCTGTTTTATCACTCAGGGTTCCAGCAAGAAATACAAGGTACACTGAAAATGAGTAATTTGAGGAGAGTTCAAAGAATGAATTATTTATAAACGTGTGGGCAGGACCAGGGAAACCATGATGGCTAGCATACAATTTAGGGCTAATAACAATAGGGAGAAGGTTCAGAGCCTGAAGGGGCAGAAGGAGAGAAGTTACTGGAAATCGGAGGCAGAGAACTGTGAGGTGTGAGCCACCCGGCAGGTGCTGTGTCAGTGTGGCAGCTGGTGACTCCACAGAGAGGATGCCAGGGGACTAAATAGCCCAACCTCATCTGCCAGTACTCGCTACAGGACAACCCCAACCAGAAGCCAGGGGTCAGGGACATGTGGATGTCACCCACCCAGGCCATCCACCGGAAGCAGAGGGCATGATGGGGAGTGGATCTGGAGGGCAAAGGGAGCTATCCAATACCACCATTATAGAAGAACTTGCTTTAATTCACATGTAAGCTAGACGAGAGAGATCACCACCCCTAAATATCCCTGCTCTTTCTGAATTGTCCTGACACTGACTTAAGAGAAGGCAGATAGGAGTTCACCATTTCACCAGGCAGGAAGGTGTCCCCTAATGTCATGTGAGAGAAAGGATACTCAGTCACTACCATGACAGAGAGTCTAAAATGTCAGGATCCCATTTATAACCCTAAAGAGGATGTGTGGCTCCCTGAGTTCCATTAATTTGTGACAGACTCAAAGAGAAGAGTCGCCATAATCATAAATTAGCAGCGTCCCCCCTGCCTACCTGGACATTCATAGAACTTGACCTTGTGCTTTAGAAGCTTTAGGAGTCTCCATGGTGCTCCCAAGCATAATTGCATTAGGCTGATAGCAACCGCATATAATGCCCTGGGGAAATTAATGATACACTGTAATATGGCTCTGCCTCAAGTTGTATAAATTAAAAAAAAATACTGGTAAGTGAAAGACACCCAGAATTCTCCCGTTCCCAGAACTTTGTACTCATGGCTACCTTGGCACGCAGTTGTGGGAAGATGGGCAGTGGCCGACTCGGGTTTTCCTCATCTCTGCCGGGTTGTAGCGACTCTTCTCATGGTGGCTTAGGAAAACCCTGTATGCATATACTTGGAGAGGCAGCAGGTAATGCTAAGCCTCAGAGAGCCTGTTTTTGAAACTTGGACCGTGACGGCAATTTCCCTTGCTTGAGAGGCACTCTCTGTTAGATAAGAAATTGAGCACTCCTTTCTCCTCTGCCATATGGTGCTGCCATATAATTTAAATTCAAAAAGCTGAATTTCATAGCCTGCGAATTGCAGTTGGTAGACACTTCTAATCACTTTACTGATATAAGTAGGTACAGAGAAGCATGATAATTTAAGTGAAAACCATGCTTTCGGAATCTGATAGGAAAACCTCCAAACCTAACATTTTATATCTTCTGCTTCAAAGGGAAGACCCAGAAAAAAAGATGCCAAGGGAACAGAATAGGCAAAGTGATACTATTAGTAAAGTTACTTAAAAAAAGAAAAAAGCCTGATCACTGACCAACTATTTAGAATCCTTTAAAATGTGACCTATTAAGGCAGGATTCTCAAATCAACAGAAAAAAGTCCATTAGTCTCCGATCCCCACAGGTATTGTTAATGTGAATAAAAGTCATTATTGAGAGAGAGGAGGTGGGTATGCAGCCAAGCTATTTGAAGAGGACTTTTTACTAAATAGCAAAAGAATTCCAAGAAGCATTTGCTAAAGACAAATAAATAACCTAGACTAGGTAGGGCTGAGAATTCTAGCTTATAAGCCTTAGTGGGGGGTTATAAGTCCACATATTTTTAAAATTGCAATCAAATCCAAGGTGCCTGGGTGGCTCAGTCAATTACATGTCCAACTCTTGATTTCAGCTCAGGTCATGATCTCACAGTCTGTGGGTGAAAGCACGGAGCATGCTTGGGATTCTCTCTGCCTCTCCCCCACTCACTCACTCTTTCTCTCTTTCTGTTTCAAAATAAATAAAACTTTAAAACAATTGTAATCAGATCCAAGAAGACAAGTTCTATGAAACACAAGCAGTCCCTTCTCCTGTAGCCTGATCATGGAGATGCATAAATTGCCTCATAGGAGATCTAAGAGACAACTTGGTTGCCATTTTGAGCTGTGTTGAGGGCAATGGAGAACTTGAGAGGACAAGGAAATAAAGGTGACCTTATAGTTCTTTGGGATAATCCTCCTTTCTGTACCAGTCAAGGCTGTTTTCAGTTGCAAAAGAAAAACAAAAAGGAAGGAAGGAAAAGGGAGGGAGAGAGGAAGGAAACTTATTAGCTTAAGTAGCAGGGGTAATGGCTTCAGGTACAGCTTAATCCAGAGGTTGAAAAATTATCATTTAGGCCAATTTATTTTCCTCTTTCAACTCTGCTCCTTCAGGACAGGCTCTAGCCTCAGCCAGACTCTCCTTTGGTGGAGACAGGACAGAGAAAGCTCACTGTCCCCCCAGAGCTGTTTCCTTCTTACTCTTCGGTAATAAAACCTCTTATTCATAGCAGAGCACAGAGCCTCCTGAGATAAAGACTACATAGCAGTGTGACAAAGTTCTGGCCAATGGAATGTAAGTAGAAGTGCCATGAGCAATTTTAAGAAGGTGTCCTTTAAGGATCCCTCCTCACCCCTTCCTCCTCCTCCCAGCCTGGAAGCTCAAGCAGCCATCTGGGTCCATTAGGTAGAGCCATGTTACCAGGAATTAGAGCAAGAGAGAAAGAAGCAATCCTCTGATGACCTTGGAGCTACCACATAGCCCTGAATTGCTTACCTCTGGACTTTATTTTCTGTGAGAGAAAATACATTTCTATCTTGTTTAAATAACTGTAAATTTGGGTTTGCTGTCTCACAGGAAAACCTAATATTAATTAATACACAGTGCAGAATGCTTACCGCAGTTCCAGGGGTGTATCCTATGAGGTGAAGCCCTGTAGCATACTATGTTTGCCTCTTTCTCAACAGCCCCAGGAAGAGTTTCATGTGCACATTGTGCAGCTCTGATTGGGTCACAGGCCAATCTCTGAGCCAATCCCTGTGGCCCAGGACTCTGACAGGTGTGACAGATGTGTGCACTGCTGCAGCTGAGTGGAGTTCTCTCGGTCTAAACTGCACAGACTGAGAGTCAGGGAGGTTTCCCGGAGGAGAGACAATGAATGTTCACTCTGCTTCCCAAGCTAGGGCTTTCTCCCTAATTTTCCAATGTCTATCAAAGGTATGATCATTCTAGGCTCACAACATTTTATACATAATCCATTACTTCTTGGTCTAATCTTTTCTCCAACATCTCCCAGGAAACAAAAACAAAGAGACACATTACTATTTGATGGTGTAATCTTTGTGAGGGAAGAGTAAATGAGAAGTATGTACTCATGATTTTCTGAGGAAAGTATTTTTTATTATTTTTTAGTAAGCTCTATGCCCAGTGTGGGGCTTGAACTTATAACCCTGAGAGCAAGAGTTTAAAGTTATATTGACTGAGCTAGCCAGGCGCCCCACTGAGAAAAATATTTAAATAACTATTATAAACACAATGGTACACAAAATCAATAAAATAACTGGTTGGTATTCTCAAAAGTGTCAAGTGTCCAAGTGTCAGTCATGCTCTTGTACAATCCCCTCCCTTTGACTTATTTCTAAGCAGAAGGATATGGCAAAGGTGACAGGGTGTCTTTTCTGTGATTATGTTACATTGTAGATGACTCCATATTACTCACTCCTGAGATCTCTCTTCCTAGCTGCCTTTGAAGAAGTAAGTGGCCCTTCTGGAAGGCCCCCCTCCAAGAGCTGAGGACAGCATTGAGCAAGAAGCCAAGGTCTTCAGTCCCATGGTCTCAAGGGAATGAATTCTGCCAACACTTGAGTGAACTTGAAACAGATCCATCCCAGTCTAGCCGCCAAATGGGACTGCAGCCCAGCTGACACCTAACTGCAGTGAGACCCTGAGCAGAGGATCTAATGGCGCTGTGCCTCAACTCCTCACCTACAGAAACTCTAAGATCATTAATGTGTTGTTTTAGGCCAGCAAACATACGTTTGTTGTGATTTTTTTGTGTAGCAATAGATAACTGTCTCAGCCCCGGCTGCTGTAACAAAGTACCATAAACTGGGAAGTTTATCAACAACAGAAATTTGGTTTTCATGCTTTGGGAGCTGGAAGTCCCAGGTCATGAGGCCAGCATGGTCAGGTTCTGGTGAGAGTCCTCTTGTGGGTTGTACTCCTCGCTGTATCCTCACAGGGAAAAGAACAAGCTAGCTCTCTGGCCTCTTTTTATAATCCCATTCATGAGGGCTCCATCCTCATGATCTAATTCCTTCCCCCAAAGCCCCACCTCCAAATACTATTGCACGGGGAGGTTAGGTTTCATCATAAGAATTGGAGGTGGGGGGGGTGGATGGGGCAAGGCACAAGCATTCAATCCATAAGAATAACAGATACAACTAAATGCAATGTGGGGTCCTGGATTGGGGTGGGGTAGACATTAAGTGAAAAACTAGTGAAATCCAAATAAAGTTTGTAGTTTAGTTAATAGCCAAGTACCAACATCAATTCCTTAGTTTTACATATTGTATTATGATGATATAAGATGCTATCATCAAGGGAAGCTGAGTAATGAGTAGACAGGAACTCTCCACTATACACTTAGAATCTCCAAATAGAAAGTTAAAACATAAAATAAATAAATGTAAAAGTTCACAAATCAGCTATGAAACCTGTGAAAAATAAGCCTGGATTCCGTTGGTTGGCAATGCTGTAAAAATAAATCTGATACTATAGCTACCTTCTGATGCCCCGGTTTTGCTCCTGCCCAAGTTTGTCTACTAATGTCAACACCTGGGCAGCATTTCTTCCCTTGACACACATTTCTTATTTTTTGGTCATTTGATATCTCACAGCTGTAGTCAGTTGTGGTTTTATTCTTGGTTAGTATAATGGTTTGGAAACAGTATTTATATAAAAGCTCTTTCCCCCAACTCTTCCTACTCCCTAGAATTCTCTCTTGCTTCTGTCTTCCCAAGAGCTTCTTCCATAATTATATCACTTTCTTTCTTCCCCTTCCAAACCTCTTTTCCTTCCTTTCACAATCTCTTCCTCACTTGGGTTGGAATTTCTAAGGAAAGTAATAGGAATCATCCATAGAAGAGGAACAAAGGGACTGAGTGTATTATTGTGTTTTTATAATCAAGACAGCAATACACAGATGCCACCCCCACACCTTCAAAATTTTTGTTGTGCAGAGCTTAGAGTCCATCTAGAATTCATCACTTTTGTCTACTTAAATCTTTACAACAGCGTCTCATCCCAGGGTAAAATATACCTGAGCTGTATCTTTTTGATCTCAAGTGGGTTTTATACCTTCACAGGAAGTTTGTAACTGCTTTTTAAAATGTAGATCAGGTATACAACTTGAAAAAGGAAATGAATGCGGGAGAGCCAGAAACAGTTATTAAAAAACCCAGTTCATTTTTACAGGCTATTGTTTGGAAAATGAATAGCTCAACCTGGATCCCAAACAAAACTAGAATAATAAATGTGCCATTGACTTGGTGAAAATGTCCTGCATCTGGTTGAGAAGGGCATAAATATTAATTGAATAAATTCCTTACTTTTATCCTGGTCTGTAGAGTTAATTAAAAACCTCTTAAACTTACTGGGCATTTTCAGGGCTATTTCTTCCTACTTTGAACATTATGAATTCCTGTATAGATCTTCATGTCAACAATATTTGGTCAGTGTCTTCTATATAATCTGTACTTACATGCTCTGCCTTCAAGATGCTTAACTATTTCTCTGAAATTATGAACCTTCTTTTGAAGTAGAGATGGAGGAAGTCATCCCCTAGTACTAAAGCAGAGGCACAAAACCATAATTATGTGTAGAGTACAAAACAAATCTCTTTTATTTAAAGGGCACAAAGATGAATAGGGAAAAATAGAGGAGAACTAAATTAAGGTTCTTATTATACTCATAGAAGTTACTATTAACTGTTCATTATTTTTGTTAAATAATGTACATAGAAAGAGATTTAAATTTCTGGTTTCGAAAGTACTTACTTTTAAAAGTAAATCTTAAAGTGCACACAGAGTCTTAAGGATTTTCTTATCTATGTGACATAGCGAGCTTGGGGACCCAAGGACTTAATTGAGTTCTCTAGATTTAGAGAAACAAAAATGGAATTCAAGCAGAAATACATTTAATTTAAAGTTAATGCTTCAGATATGCTAGCATGCCTGGAATAGATTTTATTCTCACACGTTTGGTTGTGTTCTCACTGTTGAAATGAAAGCAAGTCCTGTGTGTCCAGTAGATGCTGGCAGGTGGGAGCAGGCTCTAGCAAGTGGGGCAAACTGTGGGAGTTGGTTTTCAGTCCCATACCTTTCAGGGAAAGAGTGAAGAGTTCAGGGTGCTCATGAATATTGGGCAGAGCCATTGAGAAATTCCGTTCCCCAGAGAGATAGTCTAGAAAAGAAGGAATGAGTTCAGGAAGTATCAAGCTTCTCTGGATTGGTTTTAGGGCTCAGTAGCCAAGGAGAAATTGAATATATTTCGTGTGTGTGTGTGTGTGTGTGTGTGTGTGTGTGTGTGTATGAAGTGAGAGTAGGTTAAATAAAGTCTATATTCTTGGTTTTATTTCTTGATTCATGAATATAAAAGACCATGTCCAAATACGTTACATTAAATATGGAATACATGCGGAGGGACTATCAAGATAGAATTTCATATGTGGTTGTTAAACTTGGTGCTTTACAGTTTGTACCTTGCACACAAATGTGCACACATGCACTTGCTTTTGCCAATGAAGACCACCTTGATTACCCTCTTTCAACTGAACTTGACCTTTGAGTTGTTTTTTCAATAGTGCTTTGAGGTTTGCATTGTTCTTTCCTCGCATGTGGTTGCCTTTGTGACCCAGGGCCCATGTTTCCAAATTTTCTGGCTGAAGTTACATCCTGCAGCTAATAGACCGTTTTTCTTCAGTGAATAGCAATTTATTGAGCACTTATGGTATTAAGTGCTGTCCTCATGCTTTCTTTCAATGAACCCATTTAATCTCTATAACTCTGTGATGTAGACCCTATTATTAATAACATTATTATTCCCTTTAACAGATGGATACAACCGGGACACAGACAGGTTGAATAACTCACCCAATGTTACACAGCAAGGAAAGAACCAAGATACAATCTCAGGACATCTGGTTCTTTTTTTTTTTTTTTTAATGTTTTTACTTATTTTTGAGAGAGAGAGAGAAAGAGAGAGAGAGAGACAGCGTGAGCAGGGCAAGGTCAGAGAGAGAAGGGGTCACAGGATCTGAAGCAGGCTCCAGGCTCTGAGCTGTCAACACAGAGCCTGATGCGGGCTCGAACCCACAAATAGCGAGATCATGACTGAGCCGAAGCTGGACACTCAACTGACTGAGCCACCAGGCGCCCCTCAGAACGTCTGGTTCTAAGGTTCATGCTCTTAATCACTATCCCATGCCACCATTGTGTTGTTTTCTACGTGTTCTATAAGGAAAACCTTTAATAATTGGTACGCTAAAACTAGACAGAAATAAAAGGTAACTAGACAAAAAGTCTGTAGTTCGACCCAAAAGAAATTAGGGTCTAAAGGACAGAATACCCATTTTATAGTCAGAAAGATCTGAGATTGTCTTTGTAGTGGTGATACTTGGTGCTCACTGAATATCCACATGCTTCCCTCCAGTTTCTATGCCGCTGGTAATAGTCAAGGCCATGTGACTGGTTCTGGCCATTGGTTGTGAGTTTACAGGCCACTTCTGGACTGAAAAATTTAATTCTTCAGTCCAGTGTGGGACTCTCCAGGTCTCTTGTTCACCTGCCATGGGCATGGGGAAAGCCGATTGGTTCAGAGGCTGTGGCTATATGAGAGTAAAGCTTCAGTCAGCCTAAGTCTGTGAGTAATCTGGAGCAGAGCCCCTCATAAACCCACTGAGATGTGAATCCCAAGTGAGAAGTAAACCATTATTGTATTAAGCCACTGAGAATTCAGATTAATTTGTTACTGATATGATCTAACTAATACAGTCTACAAGTTTTACCAGGTTTTCTATGTATTCATGGGATAGGGAGTGGGGCCCCTGGGTGGCTCAGTTGGTTGAACATCTGACTCTTGACTTTGGCTCAGGTCATGATCTCACACTGGTGAGATGGAGCTCTGCATCGGGCTCTGTGCTGACAGCGTTGAGCCTGCTTGGATTCTCTCTCCTCTCTGTCCTTATTCCCACTAGTGCATATGCTCGCTCGCTCTCTCTCTCTCTCTCTCTCTCAAAATAAATAAATAAACCTCAAAAAAGCGGGGGAAGGTGGCTGACCTCTCTGAGCCTTGTTTCCTTATTTTAAAATATAAACAGTAAGCTTTTTGTGGGCAGAGTTAACATGAGGAATAAATGAGGCTCTTGATGTGCTTGGCAAATAGGACTTGCTCAATAAATGGCTCTGGTCATTCTTCAGTATTATACTACATGAAAGGAACAGACAAGTTCCAGTGACATAGTGTATAAAGAATGTGAAGAACATATTCTTAGCAGAGCTTATTACTAGACTCCTATAAACTGCTTACAAAACAATGGGAGAATATTTCCAGTACAACACATAACAGGGTTGTAATGTGCATCCATTTTGTAAACACCTCTTGTTTTGCCACCCACCATCCACATTCCTGTCTTTTATCAACTATAACCCAGTTTCCCATGGGAAACCTTCTCTTCCCATTTTAAACCAACATGCTTCAGGTGGGGCTCCAGAACCAAGTGCTAGATTCAAGAATGGAGCATGTGACTTGAGACTAAGGCAATTATCACAGTTCCCTAGCCATAGCGATTGGTTCAAGGAGGGGAACACTGTCTTCTCGGAGCCACTGAGATGCAAAGAGAATGCTGAAAATCCTGGGAAAAAAAGATTATATAATTCTTTTCTCATCTGAATGTGAGATGTGGAAATATTTGGAGAGGTGGTAGCTATTTTGAACTACAAGGGAACAGCCTGTCTGGGAATGGAACCAACGAGAAGGTGAATGGCACCAAGTGGATGGTTGTGATGGACAAATGGGGGTCTAGGGACACTGTTCAAAGCCCCTGGTCAAGCTGTACCTGAAACCAAAACAAACCCTGGAATTTTCACTTTAGTGAGTTCATAAATTATCTTTATTCTCAATCCAGTTTAAAAATAGATTTATTTCAGGAGTACCTGGGTGGCTCAGTCAATTAAGCCTCCAACTTTGGCTCAGGTCATAATCCTGCAGTTCATGAGTTCAAGCCCCACACTAGGCTCTCTGCTGTCAGCACAGAGCCCACTTCAGATCCTCTGTCTTCCTCTGCCTGCCTGTCCCTGGCTTGCACTATCCCAAAAATAAATACATATTTTTTAAGTTATAAAAATATAGATTTTTTTCAGAAGTGACATTTGGGTAGCCCAAAAAGAAAGTGTCCAAGGTCTCTCAGTGTCCTTGGCAAACAGGACTTGCTCAATAAATGGTGGTTCTGGTCATTCTTCAGTACTATACTACATAAAAAGAACAGAAAAGTTCAAGTGGCATAGCATATAAAGAACATGAAGAACATATTCTTAGCAGAGATTATTACTGGATTCCTATAAATTGCTTCTAAAACAAAAGGACATTTTCTGACTAAATGGGGGTAAAATTTGGATAACACGACTTTATATGGTGTTCCTTCCAATTCTATAGAGCTTTTTCCTCTGTTGTTTTTCTGGATTCTGTATTGGCCTCTTTATTTTATTGCCTCTAAATTCCACACTCTTAGATTCAGAAGTCTTTTTTATCTAATGGTTGTGTCTGTGTTTAGGTAAATGAAGTTTAGGCTTACACACCCTAACCATTAAAACTCCTCCATAATTAAAATTTTTCCAAAATGACAAGTTTACAACCAGAATAGATTTCTTTATTTTTTCTCATTTAAACGAAGCCTTGCATATAAGTAAAGCAGACATTCTTTAGAGGAGACATATATTTTGTTCAAGAAATATAGAATTTATAGTTAATACTATGTTTCCTTATCTTAAAGAAGAGAATATGTACAGCATATTGAGATTTACTTTCACTTTTGGCTCATAAATTTGCTCCATAGTATTATATAAAGTACCTTTTATGGGCTATATTCTAATACCAGAAACTACAAGTGATATTTTTAAAAGATTAGATTATTATTTCCCATTCAACCTTCTCCCATAATATAATTATACACCCATGCTCTTTGCTACTGAGGCTTTCCAGCGATCTCAGGAGAGCTGGTCGTAAATACAGGCCCACCTCGCTGATGTCAGACTTGGCTGTAGGACTTATTTTGGCTAATGAAACATCAGTAGATATTATGCAGTGGATTTAAATGTGTGCATAATTTGGCCTTGTTCTTGAGCTTTTGACATCTGCCCTGAGAACAGATCTGAAGAGCAACTGGGCCCAAGAAAACTGAAGAGACACATGGAGGAGACCTCATCCTTCCTCATGCCTGATGTTAAGCTTAACTGACAACAGCTAAGCCCAAAAGAATCACAGATTCCTCATAGGCCCGTGAGTGAAAATACATACTTGTCATAAGCCACTACATTTTGGAGTTGTTTGTTATGTGGCATTATTGTATCACTAGCAGACTAATACAACCTGAAAATATTATTAAAATATAATATTCAAAATAATACTTCCATTTCAAATGTTAAGGTGAAAACTATTCTGCCTGATAATCTGTATTAACTTATAAATCTAAAACATATTTTATAATCAAAATGTATTACTTCTGTAATATAGCTTGAATTGGAAGGCACTCATGATGTATTAACGGTCACTAAAACTGGGTTGTGATCCTGGCGTGGTCACTAATGAGTTTTGTGTCTTCAACAAGTCACTTAGCCTCTATGGACCTCTCAGTTATCTATAAATTGAGGATTATGTAGATTCTCTATAGCCAAAAATGTTACAGTTGTGGTCTTTAAATTCATGTGAAGTATTTACACAAATATATATATAGATTATATAATGTTTATTTATATGTTAATAGATTTTAGAATATAAGTAAAATGAGAATTCAAATCATAGGAATTCAGTATATTTTTAATGTTCCTGAGTTTCCTAAATAACTGAGAGACAACAGTCCCTTATCTGCAGTTTTGCTCTCTGTCCATTTCAGTTGCTCACAGTCACCTGGGGTCCAAAAGCAGATGACACTAGTTCTGACGTAAGGGCAGAAGGTCAAGAGTAGCCTAACGTACATTGCATATCTGCATCACGCACCTCACTTCACCTCATCATGTAGGCCATTTGTCATCTCACATCCCCCTCCTAGGAAGAAAGGTGAGTCCCATACAACAGGATATTTCGAGAGAGAGGAAAGGACCACATTCACAAAGCTTTCTACAATATATTGTTATAATTGTTCTACTTTATAACTAGTTATACTGTGTCTAATTTATAAATTAAACTTTATCATATATTTGGATGTTATGTAGAGGAGAACACAGCACATACAGGGCTCGGGATTACCTTCCACCATACATCTGCTGGGAGTCTTGGAACATACGCCTGCTGGTAATGAGAAACGACTGTGTATGTTAGTAAGTTTCTTAGATACAGTCTGGTTGAATCTTCTAAGTTTAAAATTCTGTAAATCCAAAAATGCTTGTGAATATGCTAGAGAACGTCACCTAAAGGAAACTGTATTGATCACCTGGGTCATGCTCAATATACATCTCAGTCAGCTTGGGTTACCATAACAGAATACCCAAAACTAGGTGCTAAACAACAGCAGCTCATTTGCAGCACAGTTCTGGGACTGGAGGTCTAACAACATGGTGCCGGAGGTTCGGTTTCCGGTGAGGTGTCTTCCTGGGATTGCAGAAGACTGCTGTGTCACTATGTCCCCACGTGGTCTTCCCTCTGCACTGAGATCGGGAGATCTCTGACATCTCCTCTTGTTATAAGCACACCAGACCTACCCTTGTGGCCTCGGTTAACCTTAATCACCTCCTTAAAGGCCCTATCTCCAAATATAGTCACATTGGGGTTAGGACTTCAACATATGAATGCGGGGGTGACACTTTCAGTCCATATTAACATGTAGAGCGGAAGAGGAATGTAGTAGAAAGAACACAGGTTCTGGCTTCAAACAGTCAACGTGTAGGATCAGACCATGGTACCTCCCAGGGTCTCTCCAAGTTGGTTTCCTAAGAATGTCTTATAGGCAACAAAATACAAGGAACTCAGATTTTTACTGACCATGCTCTTTCTATAAGCAAGCCACTCTTTAGATTTGAAAGTGAAAAACTGCTATTACTTTGCCAAATGTTTCTTTTAAAAAATTATTTTTTTATGTTTATTTATTTTGAGAGAGAGAGAGAACATGAGCAGAGGAGGGACAGAGAGACACAGAATCCAAAGCAGGCTCCAGCCATCAGCACAGAGCCCAACGCAGCACTCAAACCCACAAACTGCACGATCATGACCTGAGCCGAAGTCGGAAGGTCAACTGACTGAGCCGCCCAGGTGTCCCTTGCCAAGTGTTTCAAAACACCCTTCATGAAGAAATGTGGCCATTTCTGTACATAACCAAGGCCTGACCTACAAGGTCTACCTTATGTTTCAGATAGGAGAGAACTTCGGCCCCACCCAATTCTGGCATTCTTACTGGGGTCAAAAGTGACATTTCAGAATTCCATGTACTTGCCAGGTTATCCCACGTAAAGGACAGCTCAAGTGTGAAGTGCTGAACCTTCCCAGCATCTCACCAAACATACATTATCCTGTGTTTGGAAGAAAATTGCTAAACCGCTGCTTCGATCTCTTGATGATGTTCTTTGATCCACTCTTTCACTTTTAGCTGCGCAGATTTGCATGACTGCGGCTCTTGCAATTAGGTGTGTGTTTGTTTTTCCTGGAAGAAATATAGAAGCGTTGAAATTATGATTTTGTACTCCAAGCAACTGGGAAGCTTCCATTAGCTTAGGTGAAATGATACACACAGAGACACAGATCTGGTCAAAGACTCTTTGAGATATGCTTTAATTTAATAGTAAACATTTTACAAACAAGTAAACTTTCACACTGCAAAATAGCATCCGTGAAAACTTTCCTTTATGGAAAAGAACTTTTGAGACATTTTCTGTATTAATTATATATAACCTCAGGTGAATTTCTTAGGCTTTTTTGTTTTGTTTCATTTTATTTTAGAGAGAGAGAGAGCAAGTCGGGGAGAGGGGCAGAGGAAGAGAGTGAGAGAATCTTAAGCAGGCTCCTCACTGAGCATGGAGCCCAATGCAGGGCTTGATCCATGACCATGGGATCACTTGAGCAGAAATCAAGATTTGGACCCTCAACTGACTAAGCCACCTAGGCAATCCCTAGCCTTTAAAAACCTCAGTTTCCATAAAAGTAAAATGGTGTGGATAATATCTATATTGAAAAGCAGTGGTTCTCTGACTTCAATGTGAATCAAGTTACCTAGGAGGCTTATTGAAAATGCAGACTCAGGGGCACCTGGATGGCTCAGTTGGTTGAGCGTCCAACTTCAGCTTGGGTCATGATTGCACAGTTTGTGAGTTCAAGCCCCACGTAGGGCTCTGCACTGACAGTCAGTGCCTGGAGCCTGCTTCTGATTCTGTGTCTCCATCTCTCTCTGCCCCTCCCCAGCTTGCATTCTGTCTCTCTCTGTCTTTTTCTCCCTCAAAAAATAAATAAGCATTAAAAAAATAAAAGAAGAAAATGCAAACTCATAGGCCATGTCCCAGGCATATTGGATATGGGGGTACAGGAATTTGCATTTATAGCAAGCACCCCAGATGGTCTGATACATGTATTGTGGGGTTTGGTTTTGAGAAACATTATTGTCAGAGACAAATGAGAAAATACCAAGCACCTGTTCCCTTTTCTGTACATGATAGTAATTACTATTTAGAACGCCTACTCATCCAAAAACTCAAATCTGGAATTAAGAGATGGTGGCTTACTTTCAAACACTCTTGATCAAAAAGAAAAAAAAAAGACCTCAAAACACAGAAATTAAAGTAACAAGTATGCATCCAATTACAAATAAACTAAAACAAAATGAGCTTATCTGTATTGGAACAGACCATGCCAGGTACAAGATGCAGGCCAGTTACTCTGCTCCCTTTTAAGAGTCTTAGCATAACTGTCAGAGTCACGGCCACCTACTGGAGACCACGTACCCAGGTGACCATGCCTGTAGCATGTGACCCTACTAACTGAACTACAACTGACAAGACCACAGAAATGTGACTGGTCTAGATGGTTCCAACGGTTTACAGAGTGAGTGAGCCAGTACAACAGCCCCAATAAGAGCACCCTACCTGGGAAGGTAACTTCTACACCGAGCAGATGGTCTGTCTCAGGGAGCTCCAATCTGAGCCATATCTGAATGTGAGAGGGTTGTTGAGGCGATGCTCCACCCATGTCCAGGACCTGCAGATCCCTCTCTACCGTGTGCCTGTGCTTCTGCCCTAGGCTTTCCCTTCAAATAACTGGAGAGCCGGAAGTGCTAAGAAGCTCATGCACTTCCTTGCCCTTGACTGTTGACTCCCAGGTCTGGGAGTAGCAATGCCTCAGGTCTTTGTCTCTTGTTTAGAGGTCAGAGGCATAACTTATACTTTGCAAGCACCCGCACTGGGGTTATGCTGGGGGACCCTCCTTGGACTTCACTGAGACTGCATCCTTAATGGACTTCTTCCCTTTCCTTGACCTTCTCGCTCCCTTACCAATTTCTCCTGAGGGCGCTGCCTCCATAAGTTATTCAAGAGTTCATCTCAGGGTCTGCTTCTGGGGAAATTGATCTAAAAAAGATGTACCCAGACTTCATGAGAAGCAGAGAGTTGTCCAACAGAGGGTTTTAAGCAGAAGCCCCAAAGCTGTAAGAGTCATAAGGAAGAGTGAGTAAAGAGTTTTTGAGAACAAGAATGGTGAGTGGGTTAGAGGTAAAGACAGGAAAGGCAGCCAGAGTAGGAACCAACACAAAACAGTGGAGTCAGCGTATAGGACAGAAAAACGGTGTAGGGAGCTGCTGAGTGCAAGGAAGATGACAGGTCACTCTATTGGCCTAGCAGATCTTTGTTGAGCCACCAGAATTGCTGTGTGTCCCAAAATAACTTCTTGTTTTCTGTGAGGTATGGTTTTGCAGCTGCAGAGACCTCTTCCTGTCTCTCTTACTCCTCTGTGCATCCTTTCAATAAATTCCATTACCCGGTAACCCCAGTGTATCTCCGTTCATTGAAAACTGAAAGAGCCTAAGAAACTCACACCACTGGAAATAAAATTAACAGCCCAATCATAAATGCATTTATAATGCTTTAGATGTTTAGAATATTTTTAATTCATATGTCCCTTCAGCTCCTGTTAATTGCGTTTTTATTTTCAAAAATTATAATGTAGTTTTCAATTTTATAACTTCTAGTGAATGTGCCCTCCATTCTCCATTGTGTCACTAATTTAATAACTAACAGAATCTCTTCTAATTCCTCAGTAAATTAGTTTGTTTTGTGTAATTATTAAGTGGAATACATTTCTTCAGCATAATATTTATTGTACCTAAGTTTAAAATAAACATTTGAGATATCAACAACCTACAGTAAAAAGAAGTGAGCAGATTTTTTAAAAATGTATACACAAATTCTGAAGCTCATTATATATTAAGTTCTCTTGTTAAGCAAGAGAGAGTCCTTAGTTCAAGTTTCCTGACTTGGAGGAGGGTGAAATAATAGTATCTTCAACTTTTATAAACTTCTTCTTTGAACTTTGACTCATTTCATAAGAATGTAATCTAATAAATTGTCTTACAAATAATAATCTAGTTATTGTGACTACTTGGATTAACATTAAAAATATCCCCAAATGTAGAGGAGTAGGTGGTAATACTGCATCAGAATCACTATAATTGTAATTAAAGTTCATTGAAGGAAAATATTATTTGCTAAAGTAACCTATGTACTCATCTATTCTTATAAGACTCTGGGGGAAGAGATGGACAGATTAGCTACACATAAAGAAGGAACAGAATTTCATGACATTAAACAAAATGAAAAACCACCTTTCCATCAGGGAGGCGTTTGCTAACAGAGATTTTATCTTTAGAAAATTTCTCCCTGAGTTTCTTAACACAGCATAAAAAATCCCTTCATTACTTCAAAAGTACTTTTATGAAGTACATGATCTAGAATAGATAATCTAGGGGCTATGCTAAATTGAACAGCAGAAGAGTTTGGGTGTTTTTTTTTAAGAACAGATTTGCATGAATTCAATATAGATGACCTCATTTTATGAGCAACCAGCAAATAAAACTATACGTGTTAATGGTTTCCATAACTTGAAGCATACTACTCCAATAATTACACTTAAAGATATACAATCAGTGATGCCAATTCTGCCTTATTGAAGATGTGAAAAGATTGCCTTAAATATAAAATCAAATACCCTTGGCCTTACTTGTAAGGGAAATGCAGATTAAAACTAACAATTTACTCCTCATTAGTTGGCAAAAGCCAACAGTTTCTTAACACGCTCTGCTGGTGAGTCCCCGGAAAACGGGCCTCTCTCATACATTGTAGGGACACAATTGATACAGGCTTATATGGAGGACAATTTATCTACTGAAATTCCAAAATTTCACTTACAGTAATTTCTCCGACCAACACACTTACACTTGGGAACAATTACTTTTTTATAAGTCTTTTCCTTGTATCCATGCTTGTAGTTATACAAGATTAGAAACAGCCCAAACATCCACCAATGGGTTATTGATTGAATGAGTATGGTATATCCATCCTTTGAGTATCATGAAGCCATAAAAAGGAATGAAAAATTTCAGGCGACAGTCAAGAGAATGAAAACCATCCCACTAAGAGAATTGAATACTATTTGGTTCAATTGGTGAAATGGAGCTATACTAGGTATTTCAGGAATAAAGAGTTTAATACAGGAATGATCACTTGTGTGAATGTTGGAAGACCAGGGGTAACTAAGATCAGTGAAGTTGCCGCCTAAAAGTCAGGGTCAGGGAAGTCAACTTTGAAAACATCAACCTGAAGGACAGAAGCAGGTCGTTCTCAAAAGCTCTCCAATTCTCGATCATCTCCAAAAAAAGCTCTCTTACTCTGTGTTTAACTATTTTAGTCTATGACAGTGATGTAAGTGGTTCTCGCAGCAGCTATAAAGATGTGGTAAATCTTGCATTTGCTCATTCTTCTCCTTCTGTCTGAAGCCACCTTTCCTTCTTCTCTATCTTGCCAATCTTGACTGAGTTCCTCTCAAACTCTAACATGGAAGAGAGTCTGGGAAATGTATTTCCCAACTTCTCCTAGGCAATGCAGAGGAGACCACCCACGGGGGCAAAGATGAGTTGACAACAGACAAACCAGCACAGAGTAGAAAGACAGAAAACCTGGGAGCCATTTTTGAGCAATGGAATCAATACCAGCAACTACCTTTCTCTGGACTTCATGGCAGAGAAGTCCTTCCGTCACCAAATATTTATGAATGCCAATTACATACCAGACTCTGGCACCTCCCTACTCTGCCCAGGGCCCAGTGCAAGAGTATGTGTCATACTGTTTGTGTTCCTCTAAGAAGAATGGAACCTTCTCTTAGAACTGTGCCATTCCTGACACACATTATCTGCACTGAAACCTTTTCTTGACCATATTGGGAAAAGCCAGGAACTGAGGATCATTTTGTTTTTTCTTTGTCTGACTTGGTTCTTGGTGTGCTTTCAAAGAGCCAGACTTCTCAAAATGGTGGTTTGCACTCCATGCCTCCATATCCTTTGCTTCCAATCCCTCCTCACCGGCTGCCGTCTGGTTTCTGCACTAGAATTGACCTGGCTAAAGTAACTAGCAAACTCCTGATTGTCAGTACAAGGCACACTTTTCAGTGGTGTCAAATATCACTTCTCTGCACTCTGTGTCTGCTGGCCTCACTTTATGTTCCTTTCTTTACTGTCCACCTTAAAAAAATTTTTTTTTAATGTCTTTATTTTATTTTGAGAGAGAGAGAGACAGAGAGTGAGCAGGAGAGAGGCAGAAAGAAGGGGAAACACAAAATCTGAAGCAGGCTTCAGGCTCTGAGCTGTCAGCACGGAGCCCAACGCAGGGATCGACCCCACAGACAGTGAGATCATGACCTGAGCCAAAGTGGGACATTTAACAGACTGAGCCACCCAGGAGCCCCTGGATTCTACCTTTTTGATACCTCTCCTATTTGCCCTTTCCTCTCTGGGCCCTACTGTCCCAGTTTCAGCGTCTAGACACCTTGCAAGATCAAGAAGCCCAAGTGCGGAGAGGCTAAACAATATATTCAAGCTTCCTACACAAACTGGAAAGCACTTTTCGATGTTGATGGGCTGGAAATTGAGAATTCATCATGTTGCAATTTATTTTTATGGATTCCTTAGTGGTTCCTCTGTAATGCATTCCTCACAAAAGTAGCCTCTATAATCTCAGATGTTGGCACAGGTAGGCCAAGATCTCTTACTGGTCTCCTTGGCAATGTGCTTTCTACATTGCACTCTTGGTAATCTTTGCAAAACACACAGCTAATGACCTCTCTCACTTTCATAGACAGCAAATTCTGCTTAAAACCCTTTATGGCTTCCCATTAGTCTCAGATGAAAACAAAACAAAAACACTTCTTGAGGTGCTTGGGTGGCTAAGTTGGTTAAGCATCTGACTTTTGGTTTTGCCTCAGGGCGTGACCTCACAATTTCATGAGTTTGAGCCCCCGTGTCAGGCTCTGTGCTGACTGTGTGGAGCTTGTTTGGAATTCTCTCCTTCCCGCTTTCTCTGCCCCTCCCCCACTCGTGCTGTCTCTGTCTCTTTCAAAACAAGTAAATAAATAAACTAGAAAAAAAATCAAACTTCTAAATATGACCTGTACTATCGGGCTATTTATTCAACTCCTGTCACACATGGTTACAATGCTGTGGCCATACTGGCCCTTTTCTGGGCTTCCTGTACTTGCCTCTCTAGCCCCAAAGCAGGGCCTTTGCATATGCTTCTCTTTCTGGATAATTCTCCCTTCTTCTTCCCGGGGTCGATTTATCCTCATCCCTTGTGCTGCTTCCCTGAGTAACATTCTCATCTTGTGCCGATCAAACCCCCAATGTTTCTCTTTGGTAGTGTCTGTTGTGTTGTATTTTTATACTTAACAATGTGATGGTTTACTCAATGTCCATCTCCCTAGAGCTGACTGGTGAGTCTGTGAGGGTAGGAACCAGGTTTTTCTTGTTCCCTACTGCATCCCAGTGCCCGCATTGGGCTTGTTATAAAGGAGGAGCTCCATAAATCCTTGTTGCATGCATTCTGGAGTGAGTGAGTGAGTGAATAATGACCAAGAATGACAGGGTTTTTTTTTTTTTTTTTTCCTACTGCTTTTACACTCCCCACTAAGCTGCATTTGCTTATGATCCTTAATGATCTTTCAAAGTATTTTCAGATAAGCTGTCTCATGTGATACTAACAGTTGACTTTATGAGTGGAAGGGGTAACCCACTGCAGGTGATTTGGCCAGTAAGCAACAATGTGGAACTCAGAAGGGGTCCTGTCACTTCTCAGACCAGGACTTTGGCAATCAAACCACCAAAAAGGAAGCAAGATGATACAGAATGTAATAGAGAGCATTTATACAAAAGACAGTAAAATAAAAATATCTAAAAGAAATTAAATTTTATTTCAGGTTGATGGAACTTGCTGGAAATCAGGCACCAATACTCAAAATGCTGGCATTTTAACATACACAGTTCAGGCTCTGAGAAAGAGCAGGCCACCCCTTCTCCTCCAACAGGGCTCAGTTAATATTCTATCATAATTCTCATTAAAATTTAGAAGTTTAATAACTGTCAGCTATTATATTGTTGGTGAGAAAGTCTATTTCTGGAAAACTTTTCATTCTTTCCTTAATGAGACTATTTATTTTTTGTAAGGAAACCAGAGAAAAGTGAATCAGCACGTTAAGAGTAGCTGGGGCCATTCGTTTCGAAGACCAACCTCTAAGTATACTCGTTCGTTTGTCTAACATTTCGAAAAGGTCTGTTTAAACACAATTTCTAAATATGCTTAAATTTGTTAAATATGTTAAATGGCTTAATAATTGAGTACCTGTATGATATTACGAGAACACACGCTTTTAGGTTCACGTGATTTACCTAAATAAGATGGACAAAGAATTTACATGAAGAGTGAATCAAGTATTTACAGAAGCAGAGCTCCATGCCCTCCACGGAGCGTATATTAGAGTAATTCTAGTCTTCCCACTACTCCACGGATGTTTAAACTCATTTTGCCTTAAACCAGGTCTCCCTGGTGGCACTTTGTTTTGGCGGGGAGCAGCACGAAGGGGAGGAAGGCATAAAAATTCTACCTAGACTTGCAAACATTTGTGCACAGGGATCTTCAGTCCGTTTTTACTAAAGAGAATTCAGTAACAGCAGACAAAGTTTCGCTCATTTGGTGGTACTATGCAGCCCGTTAAAAAGAGTCCTGCGTTTGCTCTTATTTCCAGTGAACAAACACGACTTTTGCAATTAGAAAAATACAGTAAGTGAGCAAAGCGAGAGAAACTCGCGCTTCGCCCGCCCCCTAGGTCTCTCAGGCTGCGAGTTTTCAGCGCCGGCAAAGTTGTCCTCGCTCCCAACCTCGGAAGCAGGACACCCGACGCAGCCTGAGGGGGCGCATCGAGCCGGTGTCGCCGCCGCAGCTCACAGGCCGCCGAAGCTGCGCGGGTCGCCCCGGACGGCCGAGCCCAGCCAGCCGGATTCACGCGCGCAGGACTAGCGTAACGCGCCTGCGCGCTCCGTCACGTGGTAGGCGCTCGGCGCAAAGCGGGTTAAAAGTCACGACCGCCGCGAGCCTGCGAGTGCCCGGTCGCTCAGCGCGGCGCTGTCCGCCTCCCTTAAGGCGATTCTGACGGAGGCCGCTCCGCTGTTCTCGATCACCTCCCGACCCCTCGGCCCGGCTCAGCTCCATGCAGCGAGCGGAGCCGCCTAGCACCCTTCCTTGCAGACAACACAGGCGCGCGAAACCGCGTCTTTCAACTGACAATGAAGCCTTAGCCGTGCAGCACGGCCGCTCCGGGCGAACGGGCGCGAGGCGGGAGGGGGAGGGGCCGGGGGGAGAGCGGTTGGGCTGAGCCCCGCCCCAGCTCGCACCCCTATTGGTGGGCACCGCCATCCTGGGCCCGCCCCCTAACGGACCTGTCGCATTGTGACAGGTGGAAGGGCCAGTTCCTGTCGGATTGGGGGCGGAGTCAGAGGTAGCCCGAGCTCCGCCCGGACTCCAGGGGGCTCCTCCTCCTGCTCCTCATCGCGGGGCGGGCGGCGGGTGTGAGGGGGAATGTCATTGCTGCTCCGAGCTGTGGTTCCGCCTCCGTCTGCTTTTTCTCTGGCGCCCTCGTCCCGTCGGCTTTCGCCGCTGCCGCAGCTGCAAGAGGGACACGGATGGCTAGTGGGGCGCAAGGGCCATCCGAGTTGAGAGCGCGGCGGTCGCGGCCGCTGCTGAGGAGGAGACTCCCCGCCGCCGCCGCCTCCACCCCGTGTCCCCCGGCCTCGCGGCGCTGAGGGCGGGAGCGCGCGGCGCTCTTCCCTCCTCCTCCTTTTTCTTCCTCCTCCTCCTCCTCCTCCTCCTCCCCCAGGTCCCCGCCCAGCACCCCTCGCACCAGGCGGCGGCGGCGGCGGCGAGGAGCGAGACCCGCCGCCGGGGCACAACATGGCGGAGCCCTCGGCCCCGGAGAGCAAGCACAAGTCGTCCCTCAACTCGTCCCCGTGGAGCGGCCTCATGGCCCTGGGGAACAGCCGGCACGGCCACCACGGGCCCGGGGCCCAGTG
>NC_043704.1:143691989-143732544 GCF_006229205.1 Suricata suricatta
AGTTTCCCCCGCGCGGCCCGAGGCGGGGCGTCCGGGTCCCCGAGTGGGACCTTGGCCCCGGGCCGGATTCAGTGCGACGCCTCCCGGGAGGGCGAGCGGAGCCCCGCGCCGCCGTCTGGGGTTGTGCAGCCCGGAGCGGCCACGCCGCGGGGCGGCGGGTCTGTCTCCGGCCGAGTCGGGGCGGACCCCCCGCCTCCCCGCCTCCCCGCCGGTGCCTTTCCGCGTTCGCTCGGTTTTTTGCCGGCGCGGTTTTGCCAGTTGGGATGGGGTCGTCCGGGGGCCGCCCTGTGGCGGTGGAAGGGGAGCCCCGGTCGACCCAGCGTCGCAGGTTTACGCGATCTCTGTGTCTTTTTGCTCTCCTGATACGAGAAGGGGGAAGGAGAGTGAGTGGGGTGTTGGAGGAAAGGAGACACCTCTGAAAGTGATCTTGCAGGCTAGGGACTCATATTTATTGAACGTGAGATATTCCCGGGAGCGGCTCTTTTCAAGGCCCCCGAGTGCACCCAGCGCCTGGCTGTTGCACAGTTCTCTCGGGTTGCGAGAACACTATTCCTCTCTTAGCCCAGCTGTCACCCCCGGTGTGTTACGCACGGTATCCGAACGCATGGCATGAGTTCCTTTATTGGTCTCTGGAGGAAGGGTTGTGACGAACAGAACGGACTACCACGGTGATGGGGAGCCTTAGCTTAGGACCAGAAGTTGCACGTGGGATCCGGACTGACCTGAATGTTTTAGGAAGTTACCCTGTTAGAGCACCAGCTAGTTTGGGCGCTACACGGGTCCGCGAATGATCCAGGTAGGAAGGTCGCTTTACTTTTTACCCCCAGCTTTCCCAGCCCGAGTTGGGTTTTGTTGTTGTTGTTGTTTTTTGTTTTTTTTACCCGAGCCCGTACCTTTCAAACTAACTTCATGCATGTTGACCCGACGTGTCAGCCTGGAGTTAATCTTACCTCTTTATAATTAGACTTCACTAAACTTGAGGGAGTTTTGTCCTTTGAAATACAGTGAGAGGATCTGTTGAGAGCTAACTAAATATAGGGATCGTAAATATTTTGGTGAGTGCATTACCCATGTATTAAAATACCGGATTGAAGTTCTTGTTGTGCAAGGGAAGACTGGTGGAGTATCCTCTATTGAACAGGACAGGGGCCCGCTGGTGGAGAATGCAGTAGGTAAACAGTTAATTACGGTGACATTCTTTGGTGAAACGTTCTATTTTCATTTTGGAGGTTTTGATTTTTTTCCTGACACTTTTTAAAAAATAACTTTTACGTTATTTGGAATCAGGAAAATATTGTGAAACCTTAGGAACTAGGTATAGTATTCTTAGTCTTAGCTTTGAATCGCTTAGGCAAATTAGATAAAAATGAAATTGGAACCGGAAGATGAAAACTGCTAATATTTTCCTGAACAGTGTGAAAAGAGAAAGTTATGTCTTTTTAGATTACAGCAGAAGTGCGTGGTGACAAAACATTACGGGCAACAGAAATTGTGAATAATATTTCCACAGAGGAGCATTTTTACAAACGCTTAGTATTGTTTAGTAGTAACTTTGAGACTGAAAATAAGGATTGCAGAAAAATTCACAACTGAATGATGAGGTGATTTTGTTCTTTATTTTGAAGGAAGATTAGAATCTTCAAGTCAGTGAAAAAGTATTACTGAAATTGAGCCCTGTAAGCATGATAAGTCTTAATCAGGTTGCTTCACTTCTTTTTTTTTAAAGTATGACAACAATGAAAAGTTGGTCTTCTCTTGTTTCAAGAATAGGCTTGGGGAAACATAACCCTTTTTTATCCACATGAAAATTTGTTTTGTTTTTATTTTCCTGTGTGTAGGAACACATTTCTGAAACACTTAAATGTATGAAATTTGAACTTTAAATGCATATTCACTAAAGGAATATACACCTCTTCATTCTTAAAGATCTACTTAGTTTACTGATAGTCTTAATACTTAACATTTTATTATATTCCTAATTAAATGCTTTTGTTCATAATATTAGATAATTGTCTTTAGTAGTAAACAGTCTTTTTATAATAAAGGAATTCTTCTTGTCCCTTCTTGTGAACAGATATTTGCTAATATAAACTTAATGTCAAAGTATAATTTGGGTTGACCTAATGGGAAAATTAGGTTTCAGACCAAAAAAATTTCTCGTTTGCTCACTTTTGTTCTTCTTTTCTTTTATTTATTTTTTGAAATTTTTATTATTTATTTTTCTTGAGAGAGAGAGTGTGTGAGCGAGGGGAGGGTCAGAGAGAGAGGGAGACACAGAATCCAAAGACAGGCTCCAGGCTCTGAGCTAGCTGTCAGCACAGAGCCTGACGCGGGGCTCGAACCAACAAACTGAGATCATGACCTGAGCCGAAGTCACACGCTTAACCGACTGAGCCATCCAGGTGCCCTTCTTCTTTTCTTTTGAAGATCTCAGGTACTTAGGTATTTCATTCGTGTAATCCATTCTTGTTGAAAATTTTTGAAAAGGGGAATGGGTGTAGATTGCCTGTCATTATTACGTTGGATTTTTTTTCTTAATGTTTATATTTGAAGGAGAGAGTGAGACAGAATGTGAACAGTGGAGGGGCAGAGAGAGAAGGAGACACAGAATCTGCAGCAGGCTCCAGGCTCTGAGCTGTCAGCACAAAGTCCAACGCCCGGCTCGAACTCACGGTCCTTGAGATCATGACCTGAGCTGAAGTCAGATGTTTAACCGACTGAGCCACCCAGGCACCCCTACCTTGGATTTTTAAAGCAGTTTTCCTTCAAAGTTGCTAAGAATACGAACACTTTGATCTTTAACACTCAAGTGTTAAACTAGCTTGGGAGTCTCAGATTACTGACTTAACATACAGCAGTGACATGAACCTGTATATTTAAATGTTTCTTTCAGGTTCTCTATCAACAAACCAATTTATTCTGGTCTTCTTTATTCCCTTTTTTCATATCTCTGTTACTGACTTCATTTCTGAAGTGTTTTTAGTGAAAAGTTTGCTTTTTCTGTTTGATTGTGAGTTATTTTTAATTTACAGTAGTTCTTAAATTGCGTAAGATTCCAGTTAGCTGCCAGAGCTGACTCATTGTCACAAAGTTATACTTGTTTTTTAAATTTGTCACTCAGCTTGTTTAATAAATCTTACAGTTGTTATGAGGGGTAGTATGTAATTTTGAATACTATATATTTCCTGAGTTTGAAAGTATACTCCCACTTTTCTAGAACTTAGCAACATTTTTGGTACGATCACCTCACCAATTCACTTTAGTAATTTCCTCCCTTATCAGTTGAGTTGATCAGGCATGAGGAAGCAGTTTGAGAATATGTTGTCTGCACTTGCCAAACATTTGGTTGAGCAACTAGTTTAACAGCACCTAATTTTATCTTTTTTTTTTTATCTGGAGCAAAATGTAGTTCCTACTTATTTTTGTTGTAACTGTTAGTACTTCTACATTATATTAACCAAGTACCTTTTCCATGACTGCTATCTTGTGGTAGCTTTTCCCACAGAGTTGATGTAAGAGCTCCCTGTGTAAGGAGGGGTGCCCTTTCCCTGCTGCACAGGCTAGAGTGGGTTCTCCCCAGAGCCCTAGAGTGAGAATTCCCTGAGCCTCTCTGAATTTTGGCTCCGGTTAGCTGTAAAAGGGCAGCAGATGTGGCTGCAGTCGAGAATTGAAACCTGAAATTCAGTTTTTCAAAGGAGCTATGGTATAAGTAGATTAATTAGCACAAACATGTTTTCAAAGGATTGATAAAGCTTTGGAACATAAGCTGTTTGTAAGTTGGGGACTAGCTCCTATACTTTGAGGTCTTCATGTTTTTCTTCACTTTGCAGATGACAGAAAGAGGGTGTTGACCTCAGTTCTGAAGAGCACAAAATGGGTAACAAAACCCGTTTTAGAACACCGACATCCCCAAATCTTAAGAAGTTACCTTGTGGAATCCTTAGCAGACAGTCCAGCTGCACTCAAGAACAGGTGTACTGGCACTGGAGTCACTGCCGTGGACGGTCTTGAGCTTAAGATCATTCTAAGTTACAGGAACGCTTAGGGAGGAGTTCAGGGAGCCTCGTGAGCTGCTGCATGGGATAATGAGACTGGGCCTGCTCCCATTTGGGGTGGGTTGTGGTGCTTCTTACAGTCCGTAGCTGTTATGGGTTTCTTGAGGCGTGTAATAGGTCCTGGGGTGGTTACCATCTGTCAGCAAAGTCTGCAGAACTTTTTCTTCAGGATTTTCGTATCTTGAGGGCTAACTTGAGTAAGACTGCAGACCTCTTACTGCCATGAGTAGTTTGCATAAAGACAACATTGGTGGTGGGGTGCCTGGGTGGTTCAGATGCTTAGGTGTCTTGACTCTTGATTTCAGCTCAGGTCATGACCTCACAGTTTCTAAGATCGAGCCTTGTGTCGGGCTCTGTGCTGACAGCATGGAGCCTTCTTGGGATTCTCTCTCCCTCCTTTTTTGCCCCTCCCTCATGTATGGTTCTCTCTCTCAATCAATCAATCTCTCTCTCTCTCTCTCTCTCTCTCTCTCTCTCTCAAAATAAATAAACTTAAAAGACATTGGTTGTAGACCAAGTATTAGAAACTAATTATAGCCTCTGACCCAGCTGTTAACAACATGAGGAAATTTAACAGCCTGGCTGTTCTTAATCTACTTCTGATTTTTATGCTCCCTGTAAGTTATAAGTACTTTGGGCTATGAGAAAATGTTGAAGTTTATTTTCATTGTAATATCTTAGTATTGATCAGTACTACATGCTCTCAGAATTAATGAAAATTATTAATATTCTGTAGTGATGAATCGTATTTTTTACTTGTTTGAAAACTTAATGCTCTTGAGACAGTATTGCTGTTAACTCAAATTATAAAGCATCCTACTATTCAGTAGGTTTGTATATTGCTAAATTGTTACGTTATAAAATTTTTAAGCATACAGAAAAGTTAATTTTATAGTAAACACTCATACTCAACACTTAGATTCTACAGTTAGTGTTTCACTTTATTTGCTTTATCATATCTATTTTTTTTAAGTTTATTCATTTTTGAGAGAGCTGAGCTGAGGAGGGGCAGAGAGGGAACAGAGGATTTGAAGCAGGCTCTGCACTGACGGGAGGGATTCTAACTCTGACACTCAACCAGTGTAGCCACCCAAGGCACCCCAAACTTTATCATATCTTGCTAATACTGCTTGTAAATCCTGCTTAGAGATGCTGATAGTACATCCTTCGCTGTCATATGAAGAATTTTATTTATTTATTTATTTATTTTTGGTTCTCCTTCTCCGTGATTAAGAGTATCTCTTATTTCCGGACATTTGTTTCCTATAATGCTTGAACATTATGAGTGTAACTCTTTTCTGTACTGTGCTCAGTTGGACTGAAGGTTAGAATCAGATTTAATCTTTCAAAGGTTTTGGTTATTAACTTAACCAGAGTACATCATAAGTCAGTGCATGTCTATTAAATGATTTGACTTTGCCAAGTCTTAAATCTCAGAAGAAACTCTGAAGTTTTTAGAAGGGTATTGTTGTTGGTTTTATTAGACTTAATTTATGTGGAACACCCAAGTTCTTTTTGTGTTATCAGAAGCCTCTTATTGATCAGCCTGTTGCTTACTCTGAATCATATTCATACTTTTTTGCATGTTTTGTCTGTATATAATGCTTCATTTACATATAATTGCAAAAGTGACTTCTGTCAGTCCCTACAATAAATAGAAAAGTGGAAACATTTTCAAATCGTATGCGACCTACAAATATAATGTATGGGCCAAAGTAATACTGTTGAAAGGGGAGAAAAGTGTCAGTGGTTAACCTCATACCCCATCTTTATTTGCTTTATCTCATTCTGGTGGATATTTTTGTTTTTAAATCACTCTTTTCTGGGAAAGTTTCTGTTTCTTTGCTTGACCTACTTCTGACACAAATAATTTCCAGGGATTTAGAAATTGATAGAAAGGGTCAGTACCATAGGATTTTTTTTTTTTAATGTGTTAGGTATAGGTAAGCGTTGGAAGAGACCGGAGCAACTCCCAGAGCCTCTCATATTTTAGGTAAATGTAGGTAAACTGGCATTTGTACACTTGCCAGGAAACCTAACCACTACTTGGAATTATATTTCTTTGTAAAAACACCTTTAGGGTTTCAAATGTAAGGTATCTAAACATACCTTGGAATATATCCTGTACATAATAAGTTGGTTAATGCCTTTATGTTGGTCAAGTTTATACTGTTTATAGAAATCACATTTCTAAAGTATTGTGCTACACTAAATAAATTGACCCATCTGTGACCCAGTTTTTCCTCCTGTGGAACTTAGTGTTGCAGGATAACTTTAACATACATTCTAAATGGTAGTAGGTGCTTAGTTTCTGCAGTGACTTACAACTTGATTTTATATCTTAGAATTGAGGAGATAAGGTAACATCTTTTATTTCTGTAGATAACAGATATTTCCATTCAGCATTCCCCTAAGAATTGAATAATACAGGTCTGCTTGTCTCCAAAAATCGTGTCTTTACTGTATCCTCGGCCTTCAAGACAGGCTTAAATCAAGGTGTCCTCCATTTAATTTACATCTTTTAATCAGCTGCCCTGATTTAAATCTTAACATATTGGCCTATCAAAATGCCTGGGCACAATTCATGCCTAGCTACTAAACTCACTAGTTGGGTGATGGCTAATTGTTTTGTTTTTATAATTGTTTTTAAGTTTGTTTATTTTGAGAGAGAGAGCGAGCCCAGGCGAGAGCATACAAGCTGGGGAGGGACACAGAGAGGGAGAGAGAATCCCAAGCAGGCTCAGCGCTGTTAGTATGGAGCTCTGCATTGTTGGCACAGAGCCCAACTTGGGGCTTGACTCCATGAGCCGTGATCACTGAACAGTGAGATCATGACGTTAGCTGAAATCAAAAGTTGAATGCTTAACTGACTGAGCCACCCAGACACTCCTCATTACTTTGTTATGATGTAGGGAAAAGAGAAGAGTTGATGGCGTGAAGTTTTTAATCCTGAATGACTACGGAGTTTTCAGAGATGGGGCTTTTAAGGGAATAGCTAAGTGAAAAAAGATGATTGAATCCAAGTGAATGTTGTTTTCATTTAGGTTTATTTTGTCTGTAAAAAGTTCATTGTAATAAGGTTGGAGACATATTAAGCCATTCCAGTTAAGGGAATTATGGGGTGGAAGTTCCGAGTAAACTCAGAATTCTTTAGCTACGGGACTTCCGTAGTATATGTTGGCTTGGCTTGTTTTCAGGGAAAAGAAGCTGAAAGTCAAAGGGTGAAAATGGTATAGTTGTAGCTTGGCTAGATTCTTTTTCTATTTTCTTTGTACCTGTGTTTGCATTAGAGGGCATTTTTTGAGAAGTTATTTGAAAATTGTTACTTGAGAAAATAAGAAGTAAATTTCTACCACTTAATTTTTTTATCTATTTATTTTTTAAAGCGTATTTTGAGAGAGAGAGAGAGCAAGAGTGCAAGAGTGCAAGTGGGGGAGGGGCAGACAGAAACCTAGGGAGAGAGAATCCTAAGCAGGCTCTATGCTGTCAGCTCAGAGTTGGATGCGGGGTTCGAGGCCACAAATGAGATCATGACCTGGGCCAATACTGGGAGTTGGACGTTCACGAAATGAGCCATCTAGGCACCCCCTCAATTATTGTTATTTTTAAGTTTATTTGCTTATTTTGAGAGGGAAAGCTAGCTGGGGAGGGACAGAGAGAGAGAGAGAGAGAGTGAGAGAGAGAGTAGAGGAGTGAGAGTGAGTTCAGGGCCCCACAGGAGATCACGAACCTGAACTGAAATTGAGTCACACTGATGCTTAAACTGACTGAGCCACCCAGGCGCCCCTACCACTCACTTTAAGTTGACAATATTAGAAATGTTGGCAGTTCAAGTTTAACTGTGAAACAGCTTTTATGGGAAGTTTGGTGATTTAAACAATTGTATGCTTCAGTTACTTGTAATTTCCATAAGTTAATAGTGTCCGTGCTTTAAGTTTCAAAATATTTTGGTTTTTTTCTTCGTTCCTGTATAAAGGGAAAGACTGTTCATAAAGACATAAAGAAAATTTGTGTATATTAGTAAAGTATACATGCTGAAGTGATAGCTAAATTGATAATGTTTCTCTTGGGGTTTTCTTTTAATTTCCTTTTTTATGCCTTACAAGTTTATCAGCTATTCTCCAGTAACGGTTTTTCTTCACAGTACAGGGTTCTGTTCTTCAGTGATACCTAGCAGTCTCTCCAACCTGCAACCTCCAGCCAAATGAATTTGGCTTTTAAACTTAAGTTACAGGGTCTCTCTCTCCACAGATAGGTAGATAGATAATATTGCAGTATATACTGTTTTCTGTGCTAATTTAAAATTAAAATGTAGTAATTCATAGTTAATTTATAAACTTGTAGTGTATGCACAGCTTAAATTATTGTTTGTTGCTGGCCAAATGGATGGCGTGGAGTTAGTGAAAAGAATCGTGACCGGGGAACTCACTTATGACCAGCATGTTTATTTTCATGCCTATTTATGTTATAATTTCATGTGTACAGAATAATGATTCAGTATTTATATACATTTCAAAGTGATAATAAAATGTTAACATTTGTCACCTTATAAAGTTATAAAAAGTTGTTTTTCTTGTGATGAGAACTACTCTCTTAGCAATTCAAGCCTATTTTTAAAACCCCATTAACTCCTGTAAAGTAGAATAAACTCTTAAGTAAGTGTCATTATTAAGGTACATTACTAAACAATCTTACTTGTATAATCCACAGGAAAAATAGTGGTGTTCAGAGTTACTGGAATGCAGCACTCTTGAAGTTTTTGAGATATTCTTTGCAAATGTCTTAAATGTTCACATTAAGCCTGAGAAAAATATTCTGCAAGGGGTTTTATTGGTGAGGAAGTGTTCAGTTTTGGTCTTTAAAGATTTTTTTGGTGAAATATAACACATTCTGAAACATATATAAACCTAATGTACAGTGTAATGATTAATTATAAGGTAAACAGCCAAATCACAGGAAATAGAACATTGCCACCTCAGAAGCCTTGGTGTGTGTTTGCCTTCCCTTCTCACTTGTATAGTAATTACATCCATGTTTCTCCTCATAGGTGGTATAATTCTGTGTGCATTCCTAAATAATATAATTTAGTTCTAATTTAAAACTTTAGATAAATGTGCTTGTAGCTTTGTGTCTCATTTTTTTTTTTGCTCAGCACTGCATTTAAGATCCATCTTCATTGATCAAAGAAGATTTTTGAGAATATGTGGTAATAAAGTTTAGCAATAATTTGATTAACCAGGTTTCTTACTTACCTGAGGAGGTTTCTTCCTGTTTTGCAGCAGGAAGTACCTGTAGGAAAGGGGAAAGCATCTTTCTCTTCACTTGAGATCAAAAATTATCTCAAGATTGAACTCCTGAGCTGGAATCAGCCTTGTCTCCAGATAACCTTGACACTTTTCCAAAGAGTACTCACTGGCCAGAGAAATTTGATCTTTCAGTAAACACTAAGACTACAAGGAAGAGAGGGTGAGGAAGGAGACATCACTGTCTTTCAAGAGAGAAATCGTAATCATATAAATGCAAAATTACTAGTTTTTAAACTATGGCTCTTGACAACTATTGTTCACTTTAAAGCATATATATTGAAACTTAAGGATTGGAATAACATTTAGTTCTTGCAAGAAAGAAGAGAATGTTGGAAAGGGATCTGAGCTGAGGGAGTTTGGGAGATCCCTAAGAGTGGACTCTTTCATGTAGTGGTATCTTTGTAGTGGATTATTGATGCCAGGTTGTGATTTTGTTTGTGTATGTGTCCTGGGATCTTGAATAGCTTACATTTCTTTCTGTCTTTCCTTCCAGTCTTCCATGGCTATTTTTCTTTCCCATATCTTTCTTTCCTTATTGATTTAGTAGCTGTCTTGGTCTTGAGGAAGAATTGGAGAGGTTTGATAGTAGTAGGATCCTTTCAGAAGCTGTCTTCGGGGGATAAAAGTTTTATTCAAAGAGCAGTAAAGGTCAGCCATTGAGTAATGTATATGATTATTGTGTTGCATACCTGAAACTAATACAGCATTGTATGTCAACTATACCTCAATAAAAAGAATATAATAAAGGAAGATCATGATTCTTTATGTAGGAACTTGAAATCTATTCACGTGTGGAAATTTGGCATTGTGTGTTAGTAAATGATAAAGAATATTGGAAGCGGGATTCTAGGTTATAAGCTTTTCTTTTAATTAGAGAGCTGTTCTTAAGTGAAACCGTAAACATGAATCCTCTCTAATACACGTCTCTTTATTGGTTCGAATGATTTTGATTAAATCCAGTGGTATTTTTCTGTTGCCCATTAATATATAAACCATGCTACTTGAATGGATAACAGTTGATTTCTTTTGTAAACAAATAAAAGATTATCATAGTTAATGCATTGTTAGTTGAAGAATTTAAATCTAGGACTGCCTTTCTTGAAACTCCCAATTTAGTCAGCTAGTATTTCTCCAGAATTCAAACTTAAAATTTAAACCAAGTATTATGAAGAAGGTATGTACATACTTATTACTCCTTCTCCCTAAATCCCTTGTAAAATATGCCAGAGAGAAGTACAAATGACTTTGAATTAGGCTGTATTTGGATAATGGTCCAAAAGCTTCTTTAACATCTCTAGTAGGCCTCTTGTTTGAATTCCCCAGGGAAGTAGGGATAGTTTTTTGAAATCTATTAACTGTTAGGAAACATGCCAGTCATACTTCTTTCAGAAATAACAATATAATATAGTTTATCTGCCTTGTGCGAGAGGTGTAGTTACAGGTTTTATTGATCCCAGTATAGAGCAGACTTACTTTGGCTAAATTTTGTTCAGGACTATTCATTTAACTAAATAGGCTGGAGCCATTTTGAAAATTTAAACACCTGTAATGTAAAAACACTCAAGGAGACTTATTTGTTCTTTGCCTAAATTGGTGAAATACTGTTCTGGTGATACTCTTCTTATTTCCCTCTTTAATGAATAGTAATGTTAATAACTTACCGTTACTGTAGAGAGACCAGATCCTTTAGGGTTACAAACATCGTTTCTAATCATCCTAGAATATCCTACACTGTATTAGGAACATAGTGCGTGTTAAGTTTGTATTAACATGGATCTTTATCCTCATTGGTAACCACATTTTATATTTTGGTGGTAATAGTAATAGTACAGGAAGTCTCTTGTATAATACCTTGATAAACCTTGGGTTTGATTGTGATATCAGTAGAATCCTGTGTGGTGATGCTGTGATTCTTAAAAGAGATATTTGGTCTTCATCCTTGCTCTGGCACCAAGCTCCTAAAAACCCTTGTAATTTTTGAAGTATCTTTTGTTAAGTTAATACAGTGACTTTTGGAAAGCCCTTCGGTAACCTGAGTATGGGGGTATGGGGGCTGGTTGCCATTGGAACCTGCCCTGTGAGTAGAGGGTTGGAACTATCCCACTTCGTGACCTTTGGGAAAAGGAGAAAGGCTGGAGGTTGAATCACTAGCTGCCAATAATTTAATCAGTCATGCCCTCGAAAATGGAGTCTTCATACAGACCCCAATGGCCAGAGTTTGGAGAGGTTGCAGGTTTGTGACTATGTGGAAATTTGGTGAGGGTGCTGTGCTTGGGGAGGGGATGGAGGACTGTACCCCTTCTCACATACCTTGCGCTACGAATCTCCTCCAGTTGTTCCTGAGTTCTGTCCCTTTATAAGAAATCAGTGGTCTAGTAAGCTAAATGTTTTGTTAGTTCTGTGAGCACCTCTACCAAATTAATTGAACCCAGGGACGGGGGCGCTGGAACTTCTGATCTATAACCAGTTGGTTAGAAGCACTGATGACAACTTGGACTTGGGATTGCTGTGTGAAGTGGGGGATTGAGGGGCAGGGGTTGGGGGTCAATCTTATAGGACTGAGTCCTTGTGGCATCTGACACTATTTTAGTTTTAGAATTAAGGTGGATTGTAGGGTACCCAGCTGGTGTTGGAGAATTGCTTGCTGGTGTGGAAATTCACTATTCCCCCCCTCCTTTGGAATTGTTAGTGAACCTTTTAGTAGTAAACATCATAATCTCACCCTTTTAATAAAGGTGTTATTTTCATCTTTTAGAAGAAGGAAAGAGTTGGTGATAAAAAAAAAAAGAAGGTTGATAATCCTTATGGAAAAAGTATGTGAGCATCAGTGATTGCCATCAGTAATTGGGAAATGACTGGCTTGGCTGGATATCTTAGGAGAACTTTAAGGGAGGGAAATTTTAGTTTGAGTATTTCTTCCAAATATAGGTAACTCTTAGTTTGGTTTCAAGTTTTATTTCACTGGTTAAGG
Organism: Suricata suricatta; assembly: GCF_006229205.1. Lineage (NCBI taxonomy): Eukaryota > Metazoa > Chordata > Mammalia > Carnivora > Herpestidae > Suricata > Suricata suricatta. The sequence goes on from NC_043704.1 coordinate 143,704,322, forward strand.
AATATTGAATAAGAAAAGACAGACTAGTTAATGCTGTAAACGTTTGAGATGATACATGAAAAAAAGATATGTCAGCAATACAAGTAAAGTTCACAAGGGCGTTTTGTTTGAATTTGAGAATCTTATCTTGATGTGGAGGAATGGTAAGAATAGAAATGATCATTGGTATGCCTTGAATTCATGCAAATAATGCGTTTGGGTGGGTTTGGCTTAATGATCCATTTGCTTTCTCGGCTCTTGATTTAACTTTGTTATAGCATCCCTCCATCCGAAGGTAGAGCATTCCTATGAAAACGTTTGTAAGTTGAAAATGCATGCTGCAAAGAACCATTACTTTATATGGGAATTTTTTTTAGTGTTCCCAGACCCAGAAAATAATCGTAGCTTTTCTGATGCACAAGAGGCCTAGGCTAAAGGGATGCATAAAATAAATAGAGATGAGGAACAGTTGCTCACAGATACAGTTCTGAGCCATGGTGGTTTAATGATGTGTTGTTCCTTGGGGACGCAGCTTGATGATGTCACTTTTGTGGCTCAGGTGCGTGCCGCCTCCATAGTGGGGTGCTGCAAAACACACACTGAACACCGGTTTCCCTTTTTGCCGTTTCCTTTTTTATTTTGGTAATGGAGAACTGGTACTAATGTAGGCCTGTCTTAAGGTGGTGAAGTGGCCTAGGGCGAGCTTTTCGAAAAGCAGGGGATACCTATATTGGCAATTAACATGGGAATTCCAGGACACTTTAAGAAAGCCATCACAGCTCCAACTGATTTCATGTAAACTTTGCCACCAGAGGTTAAAGGATACTAAATAAAATTAATCATTAGGGATGGAATAAATTGCTTGTCTCCATTAAAGTGTGTCTGCAGTAATGGGAATAGCTTTGTGTGTGTCTAATTACTGGAGGATCATTGAATACTATAGATCTTGAGAGTTAAGTAAGTCAAAATATAAAGTCCTTACCTTTTTTTTTTTTTAAATTCTGGATTGAACTAACAAAATGGTCAGCTCTTTATACTATATAGTAGCAACATTCCTGCGAGTCCTTAAACTGATGTTGTAATGATCTTACCAGATGTTTACGCCTTTTTTTAAAAAACAAAAACCAACCTTTATCCATCAATGTGCCTTTAAATCTATTATGTTGATAATTAAAACATTGCATATGTTCTTAATTTTTTAAATTTTATTAAACTTCATGGAATTTTAATTTTAATCCCAAAATCATTTTTACTGTATGCCATAGCTAAAGAAAACTTTATTTTAATAGGCCAAGCAGCTTTTTGGCATTAGAGGGAACAGGATAATGAAAAAAACATGTGGTAGATGAAATAAATCTAAAAGCTGTAAAGGGGGAGCCTGGGTAGCTCAGTCAGTTGAGCCTCTGACACCTAGGTCATGGTCTCATGGTTCGTGGGATTGAGCCCTGTCTTGAGCCCAGCTTTACAGCGTGGAGCCTGGTTTGGGTGTTCTCTCTCTCTCTCTCTCTCTCTCTCTCTCAAAATAAATAAATTAAAGAAAAATGAGCTTGAGAAACAACTAAAATATCTTTAAATAATTTTTTGAATGTTAAAATGAGTCAGTCACTTCATTTAAAATGGGGATCTTTTCTGTCTCTTATCTAACATACTTTATTTTGGTTGTTTAAATAATTTCCCATGTTTAAAGTAATATAAACAGCATTTAAAACAAAAATTTTTTCTTTTGAAGTGAAAGTAATTGTAGACTTTCGAAAAGTTTGTAATTAGTACGTGTTACAGTTGTTGGATATGAATTGCAGCATAATATAAAGTAATGAATAACATTTTTATAAGTCAGGCTATATTTGAAATGCAAATTACATGTAAAATAATGTATATACCATATATATAATTACAAACCAAATGCTAAGTACCTGTATGAACCTGTACCCAACTAGAGAACTAGAACATTACCAATTTCACATCTTTCCATATTTCTTCTCTAGCCTGGCCTCCTGGTTTTTCTCTTAGCAATAAGGAGTCATTATCTTAGTTTTAACACTTCTTTCCCGTATTAAAAAATACATATATTTGCATTTCTAGGTAAAAATTGCTGCTTTGTTTGGAGCTTAAAACATAGTTATTCTTTATATAATCTTCTTTGACTTGTATTTATACGTTTGCTAGTTGAATATTTGGGTTTCCAGCTTTTATGAATAATGCTCCTATGAACACTAAAAGCTATACCTTCTGATTTATATGTGTGGATGGTTGCTAGGGTATATGCCTGAGAATTTTGTGTAATTTTTATTTGTTATACATAAACCTATAAAACACTGCCCCAAAACTTGGTGACAAAAAATTATTTCAGTATTTCACAATTCTGTGGGTGGAATGGGAGTTTCTTCTGCTTTGTGATGTCAGCTGTGATTGTTGGATGATTACAGTCATCTGGAGGCTCCACTGGCCACAGTTGGCTGGGGCTAGAAGGGTTGGGGTGCTGTGTAGCTTGGAGGCGTCTGGAGTCTCAATTGGGAGCTCCACTGTGTCTTTTAGCTTCTTCATGTGGCTGCTAAGACTGCCTCACAGCATGGCAGCTGGATTCTAAGAAGAGCATTACAAGAGCAAGCAAGCTGCTTGTCCAATTAAGGGTTAGGCATCTACTGATCAGTGTCACTTCCACTATATTTTATCATTCAGAATAGACCCAAGCATATCAGTGAGTCGAGTCGTACTGGTAGGGGCAGAATGATTTAGTTCCGTCTATGGAGACTTATCACAGTGTAATGTTTTTATTTCCTCTTCTGTAGATTACTTGTTTGTGCCTTTGGTCAGCTTTTGTTGTCATTTTTTAAAACTGGTTATTTTGTATTGGTGAGGGGAGGGATTCTAAGTCTGTATTAATTTTGTTGCAAATTTTAATGCTATTTGTGGCTTATTGGTCCTTAAATCCTGTAAGAGATATTTTATTACCCCCGTTTTATGAAGAAAAGTACTGCTTAATGTGTTAAGAGAATACTAGTGAAGTTAGAAGCCTTGATGATATTTTGGTATTAAAAAATATCATGTGCAAATGTGTGCAATTATATTCATTTCATAATTGTACACATTTCATGTATAGAAACATGATGCTTCTATCAGTGTACTTATTATATCCCTCCCATTCCAAAAGACTGAGGCTTGGGAAAATTTACAGGTACTTTTTATTCACTTATGGTCTGTTATAATATTCTAGGTAAAGTGCTAGGTGACTTAGCCAGAGTGACAAAGTTAAAACCAGTCCATTCATCTGCAAGTTCTTTCTAGTCGTACCTGCCTTGCCCATACCCATACTTCAGTTTTTTACTCTAAACTATTCATTTGGATCAGTCACTATCTGCCAGCACGTTTCAAAACTTGTGTTTTTGAAAGCAAGCCTACTTCTGCTACTAGTTCTCCCACTTTGAGGGTGTGCTGGAGTTCTCAGAGGACAGTGGTGAAGAATTGGCAGATATTTGAGATTTTCTTGACTGATCTCACCTCCAAACTTTATCATGGAAATCAAGTTTCTTAAGTGTTACAGTTATTATTTTTCAAAATAATAGAAGTTAGAGATTCACAACCAGTATTCAAATATTTGCCTTCTGTGCTTTAAGTACGTTTTAGGCATTGAATGCAGCTGGATTGCTTTAAAACTGAAAATACTACAGAGCAATTCTGAATTCCACAACACAAGACTTTAAATAAAATGAGACAACTTTCTGTCCTGCCTGAACAAATATAAAATACACAGAAATAAACTTGTAGGCACTTCCCCAGCTCTCAAATTAGGAAGACTGTTCTGTGTAAAAGTATAGTTTCCCATTATTACAATTCTATATGTTGCAGACAGACATTTCAGTATAGCTCTCCTGTATAAAAATGCTTCAGGGAGCATGACTTATTTTCATGTTCTTTCAGATTTCTTGGATCTAAGATGCAGTGGCAGAAAGGAAAGTCATAATAATACTTCTGCTTATTGGAGGGACTCTGACATGTAGTAGAACACAGAGCATCTTTAGACTTTGTCTCAGGAACATTTTCCACCAGGGATACCACTTTGTATGACCAAGGCTCATAGTCACTTTTATTCTTTCCTGCCTCAGATTCTTCCACTTTGTCATGCATTAGAATTAGTTACCTTCCTCAAGAAGTAAACTAAAGTATAATGCAGTTACTATGCTATTGATGTAATGTTACCGTGATGAAGTAGGAGTGTCAAATGTAGTAATTTGGCAAAAAGTGTAATCCAGATTTCACCAGGTTGAACATCATGTAATACCATTTGCTTAAAAAAAAATATATAATAATAATAATAGGGGGTTAAGTCTATTTAAAATTCAGTAAACCATTTGCAACATTTGTAATTCTCAGAATAAACACATTTTAAAAGAGTATACCACAAACATGCCAGTCTCTGAGGATTTAATACATGTTGTTATTTCATAGCAGTTGCTAAAATTACTTTAGATGTGTGAAGGATACTAAAGTTTTTATATAATTCAGTATTTTCTATCTCTCTACTTCAGCCTCTTTCAAATGGAAGGAGAGAATTGATTCACGTTGTTTATTCTTTCATAGCTCCTTCTTGAGTTATGTTTGCTGATACTGTCTGTTTGAAAAATTTCTGATTAAAAGTAGGTAAATCACTTTTGGTTTCTCTGTAATATGGAATGAACTTAATACCTAGAAGAGAACATAGAAATTGTTAGTTTGCCAAAATGTGTTCTGCAGAATACATATGCCAAGAATTGTAGTTCAAAACAAAATAACCTCTGGTAGTTTAAATTTCGAAAAACTGCATAGCCCATCTACGTATTTATAATACACATTAGCATGTTAAAGACAGAGGTGTTCTTGAGTACAATGATAATTATATTTAACCAAGTGCATAGTTAATTTAGGAATTACTATAGGATTTAATAAAAGTGTTCCATGCATTGCATACTTAATGCTTATTAGTTCAAAATCTTATTTCTACAGACTATGAATATATATTCTGACTTAAATACATGTAATATAATATACATTTATGTAATTGTTTATTTAGAAATCTTGTTTGTATAGTATGATATCAGTAAGTTAGGTAGCTAATAACAGTAAGTAAATGTAAATATGATATGTTTATATACATCATGTTTGATCTTTTTTCTATCATATATGAATGTATGTCTGACTTAAATATGTATTACACACATATGTGTGTTATATGGAGAGACAGAGAATACGTGCAGATGTGTGCATCTCTTTGGTTTCTGCTCAGGTTTTTTAGATTTCAGTCTGTATTGGATTTAACTAAGCAAAAAATATCATTGGCTAGTTTTAATTTATCAAATATACAATTTTATATGTGACCCTAGAATTTTTTCAGATTTTTTTTGAATGGCATTAAAATACACTTATCAGAGTTTTTGTTTTTGGTTTTGGTTTTTTTTTTGAGGGAGAGAACGAGAATCCAAGCAGGCACTGCATTGTCAGTGCGGGGCCCAATGCAGGGCTTGAAATTATGAACCTGAGATCATGACCTGAGCTGAAATCAGACGCTTAACCGACTGAGCCACCTGGGTGCCCCTAGACTGTTGGTTACTTAGTAGTTCTTGTAAACTGGTTTTTTTTCTCCCATGTGTACCTATTTAGCATGTCAGTCTGGCATGCTTTTGTTTTTGATCCTGCCACTAGATGGCAGGAATAATAAATGGTAGATTGAAATGCCAACTTTAGCTGGTGGCCTCAGCTGCTTTGTACTTTACCTTAGTTCTCTGTTCCCATTAGTGCTAAATTTCGAGTATGAAGTCTCTCAACTAGCCGGATTTAGATAGATCTGGTACTTTGTAGCTTGAGAGTACCTAGTGACAAGATAAAGGAGAAGGAAAAGAAAACCTTTAATCCTGGATGTAATCATTGGTGTTCTAATACTTTTCACTTCTTATTTTTTTCTTTGTGGAAGTCTGTTCCTTTCCTTTATGACTTGATTTTCTTACATTTACATGCGCATCCATAATTGGCTATTTCTGTTGGTAGAATTGTTTGGTTTCCTATTTACTAGGTAAATAGGTATTTACTCGGCCAATTTTGTAAAATCTTATGCTACACTTTGCAGACAAACTCAGAGCTTTAATTGACTTTGTAAATCATTTTACAGAATGTATTATTTCAAAATAGTCTGTTGATAGCCTTTGAAGAGTAGAGTGGACAGAATATAGGGTGATGGGAATGCAGCTTAATGATTATGTTATGTTATGTAAGACTGTATTACTAGTGGACTTGTACCCCAGACTTCTCACTGGTTTATAAAGTCAGTAGCCTTGTTGGAGAAGTCCATGTACAAGGGACTGCAGGCAGTCTCTTAAGAGACTCCACCCAACAGCCGCCAAGAAACCAGGGCCTCAGTCCTACAGCCTCAAGGAAATGCATTCATTCTGCCAGGAACCCAAGTGAGCTCGAAATCCAGTCTTTCCCTAAATGAGTCTCCAGATGAAAACCCAACCCTTTTTTTTTTTTTTGACTCTCTTTTTTTAAAAATTTTATTTATTTATTTTTATTTATTTTTTATTTTTTTGTTTTTTGAGTATAACACTATTTTTTTAACATATGCAATTATTCTTCATCATTTACAATACAGTAGTTACAATGACACTCCAAACAGAAAAGCAAAGTAAAAAATCAAAACCCCAACTTCTATTTCATGTAATTAGACTTATACAGAAATTAGAAGGTTAAGTAACAACTAGTTAATCACCTAATTTCATTTTAATGTCTTGATTTCATCTTGAGACCCTAAGCAGGGGGTCCGGTTAAGCCTGGACTCCTGACCTATGGAACCATAAGATAATGTGTGTTGTTCTAAGCCAATAATTTTGTTGTAATTTGTTATGCAGCAATAGAAAATTTTAAAAATTAAATCAAACACCCTTGATAGATCTTTTACATCTCTGAATATTGCCTATTTGCTAGATACTGTGGATACAATGGTATGAGTCCAAAGAGACATGAATCTAGTCTGGGAGAGAGGCTTGAAACAATTAAGAATGACAAATACTGTGAAGATACACGATGCCATGAGTACATCTAATAAACACAAATATCTCTTTAGGACTTAATTGATCTTTTAAAACTTACTCATCCTAGGTTGTTTTCTAATTTTTTTTAGCATAATCTTAACATCACAAAACTTGATCTAGGTTTATCTCCTATTAGTATTATGAAAATAACTTTTTTTAGCCCTTCCATATGCTCTTTCTTCTTTCCTAGAACACTTCTTTTCTTTCCTCATTTTTTGCTTAGTAATCCATCAGGTTTAAATTAGATGTCAGTTATAGAAGCCTTCCATGAGAGAGCTTTGTGAGGACAGGTCTATTCTGTTTCTCTAGTACCTAGCACAGTGCAGGTAAGCCCATTAAAAACAACAACAACATTAATATGGAGTATGCATTATTGGTGGAGTATTAATGGTACAATTACTTTGGAGAACTGTTTACTATTTTTAAATATGTGTATACTCTATAATCTAGGAGTGGAATTGCTAAATATTTATCCAAAGAAATTAAAACACATGTCCTTAAAAAAGACAGAGCAAGGGCTCCTGGGTGGTTCAGTTTGTTGAGCATCCAACTCTTGGTTTTGGGTCAGGTCATGATACCAGAATCATGGGATCAAGCCCCACATCGGGCTACACTCTGAGCATGGACTCTGCTTGTGCACTGTCTCTCTCAAAAAAAAAAATAAAAAAAAAAAAAGAAAGAAAGAAAAGTGGGGCTCCTGGGTGGCTCAGTCAGTTGAATGTCCAGCTTCGGCTCAGGTCATGATCTTGCAGTTAGTGGGTTCGAGCCCCGCATCAGGCTCTGTGCTGACAGCTAGCTCAGAGCCTGAAGCCTGTCTTCAGATTCTGTGGCTTCCTCTCTCTGACCCTCCCCTGCTTGCTTGCTCGCTCCCTCGCTCTCTCTCTCAAATAAATAAAACATTTAAAAAAGTAGAGAATTAATTGTATTCAAAAAGTGGAATACTACTCAGCCATAAAAATGGAACCAACTACTGCTACATGAATAAATCTCAAAAACATTATGTTGAGTGAAAAAAACACTTATGGAAAGTGGAATTTATGATCTATTTATGTGAAATCTAAGAACAAAATGAATCTCTTGTGAAAGAATTCAAACTGTCAGGGAGGGGAAAGAGACTGGAAAAGTGCATGTGGGAACTTTGTGGGTGATGGTTTCAGGTGATAGTTATTGTTGGTGGTATGTATAAAATTATCAAAACTCATTGAATCAAACATGTAAGATTGGTATATTTTAATGCTTAATATAAACTATTGTTCAGAGAAATGTTAGGTGTCCATTAGTAGCCCATATGTTTCTTTCTCTGCTTGATTATACTAGCTTGTTGCCTGTCCCTCCTGCAAGATTGGCAAAGATTGTCAGCTTTATGAGGTCACAGACCAAGTTTGCCTTTGGTTCTTAGAATTGTGAACTTGTATGCATATGCCCAGGCTTACTGGCTCTTAGGGAAAAGTTATTTGTGAACTGGAATATCTTCATAGATTGTATCTGTAATTTATGGTTGCATTTTTAGGAAAAATATTTGCATTATTACAGAATCTTATATTCAGTGTTTTTCTTTATGTATTGTAGCTTCTAGCTTTTTCTGCTGTAGGATGCACAAAAGACATCTGTTTAAGTGTTGGTAGAGTAATCTTGCTCCAATTACAGCTTTGCCAGCCACAGTTTGAGATAGCTCAGTGCTATATTTATATACCAAAATTTTAAAAATCTAATCTTTTTTATAAATGTGGTTTATTTTATTCCTGTAAGACAAGGGAAGAATAATATTCCTGCTTTCTCCTGAATCTTTTTGTCATCTTTCCTTTAATTTTTTGAAATTGGACAAAAAAGGATAACCTGTTATTTTACGTTTTTGATACAAAAAGCCCTTAATAAGCACCCACAGTAATTTGAAAGAGAACTGGTTGGTTATATCACACATTGTCTAACTAATGCTATGCCTTATGGTGATTTTTTTTCATCTGATGAAATATTAAATTTTAAATGATTTAATGGCTGAAAAATAAGTATAGTCTTGATTTCCCAAAACTGCCTTGGTAGATCACACGTATAGTTTTTTCTGAACTGTTGAAGAAAATCAAAAGCAGACTTTTCAGTGCTGGAAAGAAATGCCTAATATGACATATGTTGGGGGTCCTCTAAAAATAAATGCAAAAAAATTCAGCAAACTTTTTATGCACATTCTTCTGGCGGGAGAATCCATATTTTCATCAGGTTCTCAGAGTCCCCCACACAGAAAGATTTAAAAATCTGCCTCTCATGGTTTTGCAAGCTTTGCAGAAATGACCAACTTTAACATCAGCAGCTAATTACTTCATCCTGAGTGCTTACCTGCACTGAACACTCTGAAACTGTATTTGATATGTCTGTCGGTTCTCTTCATTTCTTCATTGCTTTTTTGACTCTTTTTATGACATTTTTGATTGCAGAACTAAATCATAATAACTGACCTCTTTGCTTCTGTGTTCCAAACCATCCCAGATGTGGGTATAAGAGTGAAGAAATACTTGCTTCAGTAAACCTGATTTTTTTTTAATGGAATCTCTGATCAGAAATGCTTGTTCTTATAATACCAGTTTTGTTGGGGAAATGTAAACTTGGCGAAACATGTACGAATGTCAAAATCTGAAACTGTGGCTGCAAATATCTCTTACTATGTCCTGACTCTCCTATTTCTAATCTTGTTGCCCTTTTTAAAAAAAAAATTTTTTTTAAATGTTTGTTTATTCTTGCAAGAAACAGAGCACAAGCAAGGGAGGGACAGGGAGAGAGACAGACACACAGACAGACAGAAACAAAATCCGAAGCAGGCCCCAGGCTCTGAGCTGTCAGCACAGAGCCCCTTGCGGGGCTCCACCCAACAAGCCCTGAGATCGTGACCTGAGCCACCTGAGCCGAAGTCTGACGCCGCCGACTGAGACACTCAGGTGCTCCCAGTTTTGTTGCTCTTTCTCTTGAGATGGTACCTGACATTAAAAACCTGTAAAAAGGTAAAATAGCATGATTGCAAAATTAAAATTCGTGTTAGAGTCACTGTGTTTTGAAATCTGTATTCTGTTTTAGTTTCAGAAATAGAATTTAGTATTGTAGCTAAAGACCATGGATTTTTTTTAAGTAAGCTCTGTGTTCAACGTGAGTTGAACTCACAGCTCTGAGAGTAAGAGCAGCGTGCTCTACCAACCATGCAAGCCAGCCTTATTTTAGTTTAAAAATACTGTCATATTAATATGCTTTTAGGCAAAATATAATCTGATTGAGGAAATGATACTTTTATCCTTTCTGTTGAGACCTATGTCACTCATGTCTCTCTGATTTGGCCTTTTTTTTTTTTTTTAAGGTTTTATTTTTAAGTAATTTCTACACCCAATGTGGGACTGAAACTTATAACTCCAAGATCAAGAGTTGTGTGCCCTACCAACTGAGCCAGCCAGATGTTTCTATTTGACTTTGATTGCTGGGAAATGAAGTTAGATTTAGTTTTTAAAAAATTTTTTTAATGTTTTATTTATTTTTGATACAGAGAGAGACAGAGCATGAGAGGGGGAGGGGCAGAGAGAGAAGGAGACACAGAACCGGAAGCAGGCTCCAGGCTCTGAGCTAGCTGTCAGCACAGAGCCTGATGTGGGGCTCGAACCCACGAACGTGAGATCTGACCTGAGCCGAAGTCGGAGGCTTAACCAACTGAGCCACCCAGGCGCCCCTGTGTGTTTTTATTTACTCTTGAATTTTTATGTCTATAGTTTTATCCTTTATCATTCTGTGTTATGTTTATTATTTTTGTGGAATAAGAAGTTAAATTAAGACATCTTACAGATCTTAGGATTTTTAAATTAAAATTTTTAATAGGCCTTGATTCCATAAGCTTTTAGTACTAATGGTATATTCAGTATACAAGTCATTTTAACGAATATTTATTGTGTGATAACTGTACCAGGCAAAGTATCAAAGGTTAGGAATATATACAGGGGTCTCTGTTGTAGTGGAGCCTATTTTCTGGCAGGTGAATGTAGAGGCAAAGATCTAGATAATTTCAGTTGTGATAAAGGCTATGAAAAAAAAATAATATGGTAGCTAGTTCTGGGATGTGTCCATAGATCTACCACTATACATATGGAAGAGAGGTGGTCTCTTGGGGGTGATATTTATGCCAAGATGAAAATAACAAGGAGTTACTTAGTTCTGTGAAGATCTGAATTAAGAGCATTCCTCCAAGCAGGAACACTTTGGCATGTTGAAGGGGCAAAAATAAGGCCCCCATGGCTAAGATATAATGAAAAACATGGTATGGAGAGTTGTTAGGATAGGGCTAAGATTTGGTAATTATGGAAGTTAAACTTTTAATCAGAAACAAATTCTTTTGGCTGGCTGGCTGCAGATGTTTTTCATTTCTGTATACAGTACTGAATAGTTTTATGAGTGATCTAAAGGATTGATAGGCCAGAACAGAAAAAGGGACCTAAATGCATTGATTTAGGTATATGGAGCTGTTCACACATGAAAATTTAATTAAATCAATTGCGCCATTTTTATTGCCTTCTACCTGAATATAGTGTATTTTTATTGAAAGAATAGTTTACCTTAGAGTGAGAGTTAAAACATTTTATACAGGTCAACCTCATACTGGCACTAAATCACTTTCTTGGGACATTTGTGGAAATTTTTTAAAAATTGGATCATATATAAAATGCTCAGAGGCACTTTAACAAACATTTATTGAACTTCCTGCATGCCAGGCACTGGGGTTGGTGCTGAGGTAGGAAGATCAATTCATTTACCTTTGGCTAGAGACCAAATCAAATGAGATAGACTCTGACTTTGCTATTTATTAGTTGAGTGACCTTTAGCAAATTACCTAACCTCTGCATTTGTCTTCTCATCTGTGAAATAGGTATGACAATAATACCCATATGAATAAGTTGTCATGAAGATTAAATAAACTAATACACATGAAGGCATATAGAACAGTGTATATTTCATAATCACTCATTAAAATGTTTATTTGTTTTGATATTATTATTTATCTACCATGGAACTTACTAAATAAATGAATGCTATTTAGTATGTTGCATTGAAAAAGGCAAAATAAAAGTGCAAGATAAAGGTTTAAAAGGATGAGGTGCCAACTCTTATCTGAAAAGGATAGTTAAGACTTAGGAGGAGGGATCCTTTGAGTTAGGTCTTGAAAGGTAGGTGTGGGAGGATACTAAAGGAGGATTTGCTCTTCAGGTGACAAGAACATCTTGTGCAAAAGCACGGAAGTATGAAAAATCACAAATAGTACATGTTTAGCAAAGAACCAGAAGTTGAAGTATGTAAGGTGAGAAAGAAGTAGATAGAGCCATTTCAGGGTAAGGATAGGGAGAAGGGAGTCTTAAAAACATTAGGACTTCATCATATAGACTTTGGGATACAGTTGAAGGATTGGTATAATTAGAGAGAAATTTTTTTGTTGTGTGGAGAATGAATTTACCGTTGGAATGAAATACAGGAAGCTAGGAAGTCCATAAGGAGGCAAATGAAATAATCCAGATAAAATATGAAGAGGGCTTTAATTAGGGGAATTTAAGAACTAAGGATAGGGAGTGAGGATTTTAGGATTCCCAGATACCAGTGATAATGGTAACATTTTGACTAAGACAGAGAGCTACTTTAATTAAGAGTAGAGGACAGAGTAAATAATGAGTTAATTTATAGATATGTTGAATATCATATCTGTGGAGACAAATTCCTAAGTAGATACTCAAGTAGGCTGTTCAATGTATATAGATTTAGAATTTATAAAAAGGAATTGTGTACTTGGGAATCCTACATCGTAGTCAAAGTTCAGGGAATAGACAAGAGAAAGAAAAGAGGTAATATTGAAAAGAGAACAATGAAGACCCAGCTTTGACATCAATATTTGGAGCATTATAACTTAAGAAAATCTCTGTGTATGGTACTTGATTTTTTTCATCCAAGGGATTTAGGGACATGTGATAACTTGCAAGAGAATCAGTTTTCAGATTCTCAGCTTCTTTACTTAAAACTGAGGTTTAAGCATGACGCTGATTCCCCCCGCCCGTCTTATTGAACAGTCATCCATCTCCCATTTACAAAAGAAAGGTATATCCCTCATTTATCCTGTATGTTGCCCTGAGGTGTGAAAATCTAGGTTCCAAAATGAAGGCACAGTTCCCAGTGTTGGTGTGGAAATATTGTGCTTTCTGTGAGAGAGCAAGTAAGATACATGTTATTGAGACAACTCCATGATTCTTTCTGACAGTTTCAGTTCTTAGAAGTTTACTGGCTGAATCATAATCTATAGAAGTCAAACATAGCAAATTGATCTTTAACAACTAATCTATATCCTGAGATATTTGTGAGGGCAAGTTGAAAAAATTATAAAGACTATCTTACTAATTCTAAAGCATGAAGTAGAGCAGAAAAGTTATTATTAATTAAGAGAAAAAGGAACAGAGGTTAGTTTCAGGGATAGAAATTACAATACAAACCTTGTGATGATGCTTTGGTGAATTGTGTCTCGTTTGAAATTTTGGTATTCAGATGGTCTCTCTTAGGACAGAACCAAACTTTTACAGAGTTAGCACAGATTTTCTTATTTTAATAGAGCTGATAGTGGTTAAAAGCATTCTTTAGGAAGCAATGTAGCATTCTGAAGTTAGAAAAACAGGTCTTTTCCATAAAAACAGTTAACTTTCTTTAAAAGACAGTGCTTTTTCTTCTTGTGATTTCATACTGCAGTTTTTGCTGTAGTGGATGAAGAAATAGGGAAAGTCTTCCCTCTATGGAAGACCTAGGCTAATGCTAGGAAGAAAAGAGACAAATGGAAATAGTTAAGTATTGAAAATATGGGATGGAGAAGGTGAGCTTCCATTGCTTCACTTAGGGTAGAGACTGTACTTTTAGATAAATTATTCAAGTAATATATTACACTCAGAGTAAAAGCCAAAAGGAGTTACAGATTAGCCACTTATACAAATTTGTGGCACTTTTTTCCTTCAGAAAGTGGGAGAATGACTTAAGATTGACAAAATAAGTCTTATATAGACTCATTTCTGAAATCAGTATAAGAATAATTTTCTCACTTGTTAGTAACAAGTAAATCATAAAGATTTAATGAAAAATGAGATAAAGAGTAAAGTGATTTTTTTCTTAAATTCAATAAGGGATGAGAAACAATTATACTCAAAATTCCTATGGAATTATAAAGTACTTGATAACAGGAGAAAGGAAGAAATTCAAAACAAATTATTAAACTTTAAATCTCATAAGTAGTTTGTTCAAGTCAAAATACTGATATACAATTATAGTTATAATAATAGGAGTTGTATATCTTGGGAGATGTTGCAGTAATGGGCAGTAGAAACAATAGAATTAACTTATTAGCATGTTTGTCCTCTGTCTTGCATTTTTTCTTTCTAATGAGAGTTTATGAGGTATCTTACAAGTTTTCAATCCATTGTACCGTGTATATATTATAAAAGCAAAGTAACTTTTTTAGCTCAAATAGAAATTCCAAAGTTTCTGTTTTATACCTTGTAAACCTTTTCCTTCCAGGAAGGAAAAAACTGTGAGAAGAAATATTTTCCCATCTTTTCTCATTTCTTGTTGATACATTGAATATGCAAATACTAGCAGACATTATTTTCATGTTATCATTAGACATTGTCCCAGAGTAGTTTAACATTTATGTGGCAAGCTGGTCTATACTGGAGGAAAGATTGGGATGAAAATGAAGTCTTTGTTGATAATGGAAGAGAAAGGAGGGATTGCAAGTCTTTTGAAAAATTATGTGTTATTCACCTTTATGTGATGGGATGAATAAACCTTGAGGGAGTAAAGATTAGAAATTATAACTTAGAAGAGTGTGGCTATCTGGAGACACACAGTGGTTGAATTGATTTACTATATGAAGCATAAGAAAGGTGCTAAGAGGAGGAGAACTTTGAAGCTAAGTTGCTTTTGTATCTCCTTTAACAGAGTAACATTTGTTGAAGGGCTTGGTAAAAGTATTGTGTGTGATGCTAATAAGGTGGTGCTGATAGTTATTATTGGTCAAGCAGTACTTTAATAAAGTTTCCTGGCTATGAAGTTTTTGGTTTTGGTCTAGGCTTTTTGTTTCTGTTTTTGTTTTCCATTTTAAATAATTGCTCATTGTTTAGAAAAAAGTCAAAGGGGCTACTGGGTGGTTTAGTTGGTTGAGTGTCTGATTTAGCTTACATCATGATCCTACGGTTTGTGGGTTCAAGCTCCATGTCGTGCTTTGCACTGACAGCATGGAGCCTGCTTCAGATTCTCTGTCTCTTTCTCTCTGTTCCTTCCCTGCTTGCACATGTGCTGTCTTTCAAAAGTAAACATTAAAAAAAAAAAGTCAAAGAATGAGGCACAATCTTTTGACAACTTGTTTTGTAGTCTCCTAGGATTTCTTTGAAAAATACACAATGTTTGAAATATTTGTGTACATGTACACGCACACATAACCTTTAAGTTGTTGGCATAAAAAAGATCATGTCATACCTATGGATGAATTTTGCTCCTTCTACAAAACAGCGCAACATATATGGTAGTCTTAGTGTAGCTCACCAATAGCCAGTTTCCCTCTCTTCTGAGCACACGTGTGGGTCATGTGACTAGAACTGGTCAAGGAATTAAGAATGTAAGTTATATGTATTTCTTCCCAGCTGAGAATTTCTTGTGTTCCATCTTTCAAATTTCTCTCTCTGGCAGAATGATTTTAACATTCAATGTAGTGGCTGTTCGGGCTGTGATTGTTTAAAAGGTAATATGTATAAAAGTTGACATCTAAAATTATATAATCAGTGATAATATTGGACTTTTCTGTCCTTTTGTTTCCAGAGTAACTTAAGAAAGGCCATAAACATCAGGGTTCAAAGTTTCATCATAATGCATCTTAGGAGAACTGTGCTGATGGGTTTTTTTGCTTAAATAATTTAAAACATATACCAGTGTTTTTCAAACACTTAGCTTTTGAACCCTTTCTTTAAATGCAGGTTTACACAAGAATCTAATATATAAACAGGTAAATGTATATTAAATAGGATGGTACCCTTTTCTCTTCAAAAGTGTGTATCTCATTCTCTTCAAAGTTTATACTTGACTCATAACAGAAATGTAGTTCTAGAGGGGGCTCTTTGGAATCCCTGAAGCACAGGAAACTGCTTGAAATCCACTTACAAGATTCACTATGCCCACCAGAGTCAAAACTCCCTAGTTCAAATCCCAGTTTGACCACTAATGGCTGTATGACTTTGGATAAGTTATTTGACTTCTTTGTACCTTAGTCTGATCATCTTTAGATTGGACATAGTATTGCAGCCTACCTCAGAGATTTTATTTTTGTATGTGGGGATTAAATGAAAGCAATTCTTATATAGTACCTAGCAGTTGTTAACAGTTTTTTTTTTAAATAATTATAGATAAATAGGGCTCCAAATGTGTCTTTTTACCACTCTCCTTCTTGAATACGTTTCTCTTCCTTTTAAAACATGCTAAATGCTCCCACCTTGAGGTCTTTGCCCTTGCTAGTTTCTCTTTGTAGGGATAGCTCTTTGCCCTTTTGGAATGGTTGGTTACTCCCATTCTTAAAGGCTTCAGAAATACTGTAAGACTCCATTTACACCTTCCTTAAAGCAGTCTACCCCATCCCCCCTTCTTCCCTTCTTCCCATTTCACTCTTTTATTTCATCCCTTTAATTTTTTCCAAAGCTCTTGTTTCAGTCTATAATTATCTGGTTTGTGTTTATTGCACTTAAACTTAAGGACAGCAGTGACTTTGCCTGTCCTTTTCAATGCTCTGTTCCTAATGCCTAACAGAAACCTGGTGCATACTTAGTGCTCAAGAATTAAAAAAAAAAAAAAAAAAAGACTTTTATCTTTTAAAAACGAAAACCGTACTAATGCCCAGTATAGAGTAGTCACCCTTAGAGGCACATACTATTCTAATGTTTTGACAGGCCAGAGTTTTGGGGAAGTTTTTGAAAGACATGCCGTCTATCCATAGAGGACAACCCTGAGCCCTCACTTAGAGTCCATGTACCCTTATTTTTTGATAGAAACATAAGTTTAGTTAATCTGGTTTCTCATCTCAAGGCATACTAAAGTGCTAGGATGACTCAGGTCTTGAGTCTGTTGAGATGTGGTTAATTACTTGGTATAGTGCTCTTCCACTTCCCTTTCTTTTCGCTCTACCTCCCTCCTCTCCTACCCTCATTGCTACTTGTGTTTGTTGTTCTTTAGCACCATTATCGATCAAAGCTGCTTGTCTCTCCTTTGTTTCTTTCCTCCTTTCTGTTTGTGATTGATTCTTTTGTTTTTTAGATTTTATTTGCAAAGGTTAAGCTAAACTAGATTTGTGGTGTCTTAAGAAAATTGTATTTGTGGACTGAACGCTTTTGGAATGTGGAACATGTTTGTCACTCATTGCCTCTTTCTAGTTTGTAAAATTTTTAAACTATTTATTTATTTTTGAGAGAGATAGAGGGTGAGAGGGGGAGGGGCAGAGAGAGGGAGACACAGAGTTCGAAGCAGGCTCCAGGCTCTGAGCTGTCAGCACCCATCCTGACACAGGGCTTGAATCCACAAACTGCGAGATCATGACATGAAAGTTGGACGTTTTGACGACTAAGACACCCAGGCACCCCTGTTTACTTCTAGTTTGAATCTATAAATCCTGATTTCTAAACTGCTGATGTTTTTACTGCATTTATCTAACACTGTATTAATCTTGTATATGTATAAGAAAAAGATAAGAATTACTAGAGTGGGCACTGATTTGAGATCATCAGTTTAATGTCAGCGTTATGAAAAAGTAACATGACCTGCCCTCACCTCTGTTCTTCAGAAATGTCAAATAGGAAATTTCAATTAAAGATTTAATTATTTGTATACATTTGGTAGGTGGTTTTAAGGATGTAACCTGGTTTAGGGAAAAGAATGACAGAACTGGCCCTTGGGAAACTTGTGTTTTACTTTCAGTGTCACCTTTATTTTAAGCTCTTGTCTTTGGGCTAGAAGTTTCTCTGTCATTTACTTCCTGCTATGAATTAAGTGAAACTTTTATTTCTTAGCTTTTCCAGTTCAAATTCTACATATACCATATATTATGTTCCAAAAGCTGGTCACAGAGGTATTAGGTGCTTTTAGGTTGGTCATAGCATTAAGGATAACAATATACTGTTATTCTACTTCACTTATTCTTAGGCATTTTCCAATTATGTTAATTTTTTTCTGACACACTGCCATATTTTTGTAGAGAACTCGAAGTGTTAATTAGACATACAAAGTCCTTTGTTACCTCAGAGATTTCTTTTTGAAGGTAGAAGAGCCATAGATTAATTTTAGGGCTGAGGCATAGTTTTTAATTTAACCTTTAAGATTAAGGGTATATTGTGATATTTTGCTTTACCACATAATCATGAGATTTTGTTACTGTTTTGAGTATACATTAGGCATTTCATATTAGATGAAATAAATCCAAAACCAAACATACAGGTGGTTACATCTCCGACCAAATTCACAGAAGGAATTCATGGAGGCAGCTGCTAGTGTCCTTTGTTTCTTGTTCATAAAGGTGGTCCTAGTTTGCAAGTGGAGTAGAATTTAGTGTTTGTTTTAATAAAGAAACAATGCCATATATGCTAGATAAGCCTTAAACCAGCTTGTAAAGTTCTACTTAAGCTGTAATGTTTTGAATAATACAGCATTGTAATATCTCTACTAGAACCCGAGATAGAACCTTTTTTCCATAAATAGGATTCCATTATTTAATCTCATGCCGCTACTTTATAGAGTCCCTTCTCCCTAAATCAAGGACATAAGCTTTTCTTAATTTTTGAAAGGTATGTTGTGATGAAGAAATAATCAACTATAGGATTTGCAAGGATTAAAAAAAGCAAAACAGGTGTGTGGCTTTCAAAAGCAAGTTCTTTATTCCTATTTTCTTACTTTCCATTGTTTCCTATAGATATAGGGAAAAGCAGTTATAGAATGCAGTGTCTTAGAAAGCTAAAAGATTCTTTTGGTCTTACCTAATTGAGAAGAAAACAAAATTAATGTATCTTAACTTTTACGTAAAGGTAAATCTTATAAGACTGCTTTTATTTTTTTGTTGTTATTATTATTTAATGTTTCTTTCTTTAGAGAAAGAGAGAGAGAGTGTGTGCAGGGGAGGGGTAGAGAGATAATCCCAAGCAGGCTCTGAGCTGTCAGGACAGGGCCCAACATGGGGTTTGATCCCACTATGAGATCAAGACCTGAGCCAGAATCAAGACTCAGATACTTAACTGACTAGCCACCCAGGCACCCCTTTTAAGACCTCTATTAATTTGTTATATGGTTATTGCTCATCCTTTATCAGATTTAAAAATCATATTGCACTCTTTCGTCTCCATTTTCTTCTTACATTTTTAAACTATCAGTTTGCTTCTTACTAGGAAGTAGTGGAATTACTGATATGGTTCTTTCAGAAAATAAACATGTCCATATGAGAATTATTGTGTCTGTCTTAATAAAGTCATTTTTCCACACATTATTGGAATTGCAGCATGGCTCTAGGGATTGGGTTGAGAGAATTGGGGGGAAGCATTCATTATTTTTAAAAGCTTTAATGAAAATGTTACATAAACCAAAAGTAGAACCATAATGACCTTCATATAGCTATCATTTGTATTTAATAATTACCATCTTTTGTCACTCTTGTTTCAAAATAAAGTATTTTGCTGAAGTTAAAATACTAAAAGTTGTTTGACTATATTAATAAAAGATGGGACATATGTAAAATCCGATTAGTGTTCTTAGACTGTTTTAAGATAGATGTTATTTAAAAATTATTTTTAAGCCTTTATTTTTTGAGAGAGACAGACATTGAGCAGGGGAGGGGCAGAGTGAGAGGGAGACCTAGAATCTGAGGGAGGCTCCAGGCGTTGAGCTGTCAGTACAGAGCCCGACGTGGGTCTCAAACCCATGGACCTGAGCCGAAGCCGGATGCTTAACCAGCTGAGCCACTGAGGTGCCCCAAGATAGATGTTATTTTACCACTTATGTTTCTTTTATTTCCATTTTGTTCTGGTGACTCCTGGCCTTTAATGTATTCCTTTCTCAATCAGTTTACCTAGTTTACTTGGGGGAAACAGTATATGGGAGTGAGTGTATATGTGATATTTTCCATAATAAAGTTTACATATATATATGTATTGTGTGGCTATTCAAAGACACTGTATATGTAAAGTATAAACACACATGTACAGATACAATATCATGGGAAATTTGAAACATACCCAGAAGTTTAGAGCTGGGGCACCTGGGTGGCTTAGTCAGTTGAGCCTCCAACTTCTGATTTCAGCTCAGGTCATGATCCTGGGTCTTTGGATCCAGCTCTGCATCAGGCTCTGCACTGTGTGTGGAGCCTGCTTAGGATTCATTCATTCTCTCTCTCTCTCTCTCTCTCTCTCTCTCTCTCTCTCTCACACACACACACACACACACACACACACACACACACACACTAATATTATAATGAATCTTGAGTATATATCTTCCAGTTTCGACAGTTACCACTTCATGGTTCTCTCGATTTGTCTCTATCACCCTATTCCAGCTACTTAAAATATTTTTTAATCTGTAAATTGGACATGCTGAGATTGAAGACTGCTTTTGTGCACGCAGTTGCTTGGGTTTAATGAAAAAAAGAATAGAAGACAAAATTTAAGTCTGTGTTCCAATTACTGGTGTGCCAAAAAGGAGAATTAACTAAACGTTATTTGAGTCTCATGAGTGAAGTGCCATGGACTGAGATACCTCCAAGGATACAAAAATCACTTTAAAAAAAAATCTTTGTTAGGTGAACTGGAGTAGAGGTTCCAACATGATGTTTTCAAAGCACAAGTGAAGATGGACTGGGGAGGGGAGGATAGAATATTACAGAGGGTTCTTCAAGAGTGAATTTCAGGTTTCAGAGGACTGCATGAAGAGAGAAGAAAATGTATGGTTGTGGTGGATTTCTATGCAGATGGAGCAAAGACCTCAGAAAGACCATGCTAAAATTACTCAATAAGAAGGTGAAACTAAAAGCTGATAAACTCATTTTTGTTATTTACTATACTACGATCCAGAGTAGTTGTATTGTCAATCCAAATGCTTTTTATATTTGCTTGGGTTCTTTGTTGGTTTGTTCTACTAATTTATTAACTTTCCCCCTGGGTTCTTTTTTTTTTTTTTTAATTGAGATTAATTAACATGGAACAGTGGATTAGTTTTAGGTGTACACCATAATTTGATATATGTTATCTACTGCACAATGATTTAGTTAACATCCATTACCACACCTACTTACAGATTCTTTTTTTTGTGATGAGAAGTTTTAAGATCTATTTTTCTAGCAATTTTCAGATACACAATACAGTATTGTTAACTATATTTATCGTGCCGTACATTGCATCCTAGGACTTATTTATCATATAACTGGAGGCTTGTACCGTTTGACCGCCTTCATCCATTTCCCCTGGCTCTAGCAACCATCAGTTTGTTCTAGAATTATGAAGGTTTTTTTTCCCCCTTAGATTTCATATGTATATAAGTGAAATCATATGGTATTTGTCTAATTTTACTTAGCAAGTCCCTTCAGGATCTATCCGTCTTGTCACACATGGCGGGATTTCCTTCTTTTTAGTGGCTTAATAATAATATTTCTGTGTGTGTGTGTGTGTGTGTGTGTGTGTGTATGTGCATGTACATACCACATTTTCTTTATCCATTAATTGATGTACACTTAGATTGTCCCCATGTCTTGGCTGTGCTGCAGTGAACATGAGGGTGCAGATATCTTTTTGAGATGGTGATTTTGTTTCCTTCAGATAAATACCCGAAACTAGAATTGACAGATCACGTGGTGGTTCTGTTTTTGGTGTTTGGAGTAACCTCCATACAGTTTTCCATAGTGGCTGCACCATTCCTACTAACAACGTGCACGAGGGTGCTCTTTTCTCCGCATCCTCCCCAACCCTTGTTTTATTTCTTATCTTTTTGAAAAAAGCCATTCTAATAGGGGGAGGTAATATCTCATTGTGGTTTTGATGTGCGGTGTTGAGCACCTTTTCATGTACCTGCTGTCATTTGTATGTCTTTGGAAAAATGTCTATTTAGTTTGGTTTGAGTTTTTCATACTTCCAACTGAGGTATTCTGGGAATTCACGTAAATTAGTCTGTATTTGTATTAACAACTGAATCTGTAACACAATGTCATGATATTTTATAATGTTATATTTACATGCTTCTGGTTTAATTTTTATAAATATAATTTATATGTATGTCTATAAGTACACACACACACACACAATGAGGAATAGAAACTGTTATGTGGTGCTGTTTTGAATCAATTTTCTCTTGGGCTCCAAACAAACTACTGCATCATTTAATTGAACAGTATTTTTAACAATGAGGAAAACTTTTAAGAGATGATTACTGCTTATAAAATTTTTGACTAATAGACATAGGTGTCAATTTTGTGAGCCCAAACAAAATACTGAAACAAATAATGTTATGGTTAACATCACTGCAACTCTCTGTAGCCTCAAGTTTAAGATTCTGTGTTCACTGAAAGCATCTAATTGGTTTTATTGATTGACTTTATAAGTATATGTTAATAAAATTTTTATAACTTTTTCATTTCTATTGAAAAATACACTTTGTCTTTTATTTTTCATAAACATTTAATTTGAATAAAGTTCCCATTATTCCATTTTGGAATTTCATATTGTGTATTTTGACAATTTCAATTAAGTTTGTTTACTTTGAATGTAATTAATATTCTTCTATTTTTCTGCTGACTGAAAAGCTTGCCAATTTAGAATAAGCATTTGCAAGGTTTCTGGTTATAAAGTCAATGTAAAAAATTATCAAGAGATTTCCTGTCAGTGTCAAACAGAATTTCTAAAAAATAAATGAAGATACTATTAAAGATGGGAATAAATCTAAGAAGCAAAGATATTGCAAGGCCTCTAAGGTGAAATTGTACATTTTCTGGAGAGACATTAAAGAAGATTTAAATGAAGGAGATAAACTACATTTATGGATTTGATGAGTCAGTATTGTAAAGATGCTAATTCTCCCCAAATCAATGTGTGGAGTTAGGAACTTTCAATCAAAACCCCATGTGTGTTTGTTTTTTTGTTTATTTGGGGGTTTTTTGGTGGAATTGACAAGCTTATTTTAAAATTTATGTAGAAATGCAAAAGGACAAAATAAGCACAGTTTAAAAAAAGTTCTATGACATATCAAGATATAATTCAAAGCCCCAATGATAAAGGTTGCATGTTATTTAAAAAAAATTTTTTTTAATGTTTATTTTTGAGACAGGTGGGGGGGGCCGTGGAGACAGAATCTGAAGCATGCTCTAGGCTCTGAGCTGTCAGCACAGGGCCTGATGTGGGGCTTGAACTCATGAATCATGAGATTGTGACCTGCGCCAAAGTCAAATGCTTAACAGACATTAACAGGCACCCCAGAGTTGCGTATTACTGATGCAAGGATAGACATAAAGACCACTTGAACAGAATCCAGGAACAGATCTGCACATTAACAAACGCTTAATATATAATAGAGGTAGAACTGTAGAGCAATGGAGAGAATATCATTGTTTTAATAAATGAGGGGAGAACGATCATTTGTAAGGAAGTAAAAATAAAATTGAATCTCTATTTCTAACCATGTATAATAATTCATTCCAGGTGTATTAAAGACCTAAATGAGTAAGGTAAACTATAAATTGTCATGAAGAAGAAAATAAAACAATATCCTTATGTCTTTGGAGTAGGGAAGGATTTCTATTTAACCAGGAGAAAGGCACTAACTCTGTAGCAGAAAGTTGGTAAATTAGATTTATGTCAAGAATTTTTATTCTTTTAAATACCACTGTGAGTGAAAAGAGAAACCACAGAATTAAAGAAGTTTACAGCTTATAAAGAATGTACTTAGGGGCACCTGGGTGGTTCAGTCAGTTAAGCGGCTGACTTTGGCTCATGTCATGATCTTATGATGGCTTGTGAGTTTGAGCCCCATGTCGGACTCTGTGCTGTCAGCTTGGAGCCTAGAGCTGGCTGTAGATGCTGTGTCTCCCTCTCTTTCTGCCTCTCCCCTGCTTGTGCTCTCTCTCAAACATAAATAAACATTTAAAAAAATAGTTTAACAAACTTACTTAAATCACCTAGAAAAAAATGTGTAAAGCACTTCAACAGAAACTTTACCCAAGAGGAAATTTTAATGGCTAATAAATATATGAAAAGTATTCAGCGTCAGGAGTCCTCATGGAAATGTCAACACATAGTTAACATTGCTGGCAGAAACCATGTCTGATAATCCTGTGTTGGTAATATTACTAAGCAACAAGAACTCTTGTATAGAGTGTATACTTTATTTACTTAATTATTCCTATAGTCAGTTAATTTTGCTGTCACACAGAGCTGTTTAGTTGAGTGGTGTGTCATGGTGGGAGGGGTGAGAATGTGGTACTGTGTTAAGGGTCTGGGAAAAAAAATAGTGACTACACTAACACTGAAAGTGCCCTGTAAGATGAGAGTGTACCGCCTTGGGGCTCTTGGGTGGTTCAGTCGATTAAGCATCCATCTCTTGGTTTCTGCTCAGGTCATGATCTCATGACTTGTAAGTTCAAGCCACACATCATG
The DNA here is from genome assembly GCF_006229205.1 of Suricata suricatta. NCBI lineage: Eukaryota > Metazoa > Chordata > Mammalia > Carnivora > Herpestidae > Suricata > Suricata suricatta. The sequence continues at coordinate 143,729,055 of NC_043704.1, forward strand.
CTCTGTGCAGTCAGCAAGGAGCTTGCTTGGGATTCTGTCTCTTTCCTTCTCTCTCTGACCCTCCCCTGTGCACACACTCTTTTCTCTCTTCCTCCCTCCCACCCCCCTCAAATAATACTAAAAAAAGAAGAGTGTACTGCCTTTTATAGTCCTATTGTTGCACTTCCAGGGGGTAAGAGATGAAAACCATAAGAGCATTCAGAGGAACCTTCATAGTTGTCAGTTGGAAACTGAGCCAGAAAATGGATAGAAAAATAAATGACAATTCAGGCAGGAGGAAGTAAACTGAAAAATCAGAGAATGGTTATGTAAGAATCCAGAAGGGAGTTCTGGGAGTTTTACATACCAGGAGTAACTTGATCCTGGGGATAAAATGGGACTAAACATTCTACTTATGTTTATGTTTAGTTTTTAGATACCTCAACTAGATTTTCAATAGAATCTTAATGAGCTCTCTTGTTCAACTTTTTAATTATGCCTTCAGGTTTTTATCTCAGGAAATATAGTTACATCAGTCCTAGTCTTTAATTTGGGGATACCATTTAAAATTGGCATTAGTTAGCTATCTCGGAAGCTGTCTTGACCTCACACCCACTAAACAACATATTTATGAAATCAGTTATTCCTTCAACAGATCTAGGAGGGCTACTATGTACTACATGCTGTTCTAGATGTTGGAGACACGGCAGCATACTAATTGGGAGTATTTATCTAGTGAGGTAAATATTAATCAGGTGTACTAATGTGAAATTACATCTGTGGCAAGTGTTAGGAAGAAAAGTACACTGAGCATTTTCAGAACAGTATTCCCGAAAATGTGCTGAGGTTTGAGGATGTTATTTACGCTAAGAGAGGGGAGATATTAGTGATCCAAGGAAAGGGAATTAGCAGTCTGAAGATCCTGGGAACAGCAAAATGAGTCTGGAGAACTGAAAGATGGGTTCAGTAGTCAAACCCCCTCCCCCCAAATCTGTGGTTTCGCTTTCCATGGTTTCAGTGCACCATGGTCAGCTGTAGTCTTAAAGCAGGTGATTCTCCTGTGAGAAGGCTAACAGCGACAGCATCACAATGCCTACATCATTTATCTCATGTCATCTCCTCACTTAGGCAGTTTATCACCTCACATCAGCATGGGAGGATGAGTATGGTACAGTAAGATATTTTGAGAGAGACCACATTCATATAACTTTTATTATAGTATATTAAAATTCTGTTTTATCATTAGTTATTGTTAATCTGTAACTGTGCCTAATTTCTAAGTTAAACTTTATCATCATATATATGTATATGAAAGAATATATTTTGGGTTCATTACTGGCTGCAGTGTCAGACATCCACTGGGGATCATGGAACATACCCCCACAAATAAAGGGGCTACTGTATATGGAAAGTAGGGACATAGTAAGGTATGAAGTGAGACTATAACATATATAAGAGCTAGGGTGTGTGTGGCTTTGATTATGTTAAGAAGTGGAGGTTCTTTCCCTTTAATTTTATTTTTTTTTAATTTTTAAAAATGTCTTTATTTTGAGAGAGGGACAGAGAGTGAGTGGGTAGGGGCGCGCGCGCGCGCACGCACGCACACACACACACACACACACACACACACACGTAATCCGAAGAAGATTTTGAGAGAGGGACAGAGAGTGAGTGGGTAGGGGCGCGCGCGCGCGCGCGCACACACACACACACACACACACACACACGTACGTACGTACGTAACGTACGTACGTAATCCGAAGCAGACTCCAGGCTCAGAGAGCTGTCAGCACGGAGCCTGATGTGGGGCTCAAACCCATGGACCATGAGATCATGACCTGAGCCTAAGTTGGACGCTGGACCGACTGAGCCGCCCAGGTGCCCTTCCCTTTAATTTTCTTAATTAATGTTTTGAGAAAGGAAGCCTTTGAATATTTTAGCAGAAGGTTACAATGTTGCATTTTGAAAAGGTGTTCTTAAGATGTATACAGACTGGGGAATTAGGAGATGGGCAAAAATGGATCTTAGGGAGATGGATTGGAGACTACTGCTGTAGTCTAAGAGGATAGTTTGGATTAGAATGCTAGTATCACAGTAGGAAAAGAGTAGACAAATTGTCCAATTTGTTGATGTATAATTGTTCATAGCAGTCTCTTACGATCCTTTGTGTTTTTGTGGTATCAGTTACAGTAGGCAATTTAGAGTTACTTATGAAGTAATATGACAACTTGATTGTGATTTGTGTATAGGATGTGAAAGAAAAGGAATTATCAATGACAACATCTAAGTTTTTGGCTTTAACTTCGGTGGTGGAACACCCTAAAAGCAGACATAGTGTATATATTGTTGGGAGGTAGGTAGGAAGAGTCTAATCATGAGTTTAGTTGGATGTTGAGTTTGAGATGGGTTTGTGACATTCAAGGTAAAACCAAACCCAAATTTAAAAAAAAAAACATGTAGGCAGGGAGATAATATTGGTAAATTGTTGAGCATGCTGGTAATAATTGTTGAAGAGATATGGTTGTGACTGACATCTTTTGGGGGAGAATTAGAGTGAATTAATGAGAGGATCTTGGGTAGATGAGGCTGCCTGTACAGAGAGCAGAAAGACAACCAGAGAAAGAGGCAAAAATCAAGAGACTTGTAGTTATCCTTAGCATTTTGAAATTTTTTTTGTGTTTGTGTTCAATTACTTTAATAACACTACATTTACCATGTTATCACCATGGAATGTAAATTCAGGTTAGACAAGAAAATTTTACAAGTGCGATAGCACTCTAGAGTATACCAAAGTTTGTGTATAATGTCTGATAAACCACCTTGCTGATAAATCACTAATCACTTCAATTATAGGTAATTTGTTAACATTTATGATTCTTACCCAAAAAATAAGTTTCATACATTTAAAAAGTGTTTTTCATTTACCTTTGCATTAGTACTTAAAATACACATTTCTATTTCAAGATGACATTTAAAAGTTATTCTAATACAATAGCATAAATATAATTCTGCAATTATAAAAAAAAAAAAGCTAAACTGAGACCCATACTTAAGTTATTCTCATGTTTACAAATGATTCTGAAATAAATACTACTTCTAAGCAGGTGTTATCAGCTTTTTAGGTTTGGTTTAAATACACACACATATTTTCAGTTGTGGGGAAGTTTATTATGTTATATTCCACGCATTGCTCTGAAAGGGTTCTAAGGGCCAACCAGCCCTAAAAACTGAAGTACACAATCAGTCTCTAAAGCAGGCAGGAAACAGTTAAATTAAACAGAATTCCTGCATAACATCAAAAGCACTTGATCAATCTGCAGCAACCGGGAGAACTTCGGGATTGCCAAGTTCTCTCTGTAACTCATCTCATCAGAAGACTTTAAGAAGATGCTTGTTTTACCACTAACAAGTACATTTAAAAGTGATATGTTTCTTTTGTGCTAATTTGACTCCCCTGAATGATCTAGCTAACTGGTCACTAGTAATTTGGTTACCAGGCAAATCAGGTCTG
>NC_043704.1:143732644-143733661 GCF_006229205.1 Suricata suricatta
AAAAAAAAAAAAAAAAAAAAAAGTTTAACTCAGAGGAGAACAGTGGTTTCCAGGGGGTATGGAAATGGGACCAATGGGGAGATGATGGTCAAAGGGTATAAACTTTCAGTTATAAAATGAATGAATTACAAGGATTTAATGTACATCATGGTGACTATGGTTAATAACACTATACTGCATACTTGAAATTTGTTGAGTAGATCTTAAGAGCTCTCATCAAAACAAAACTACAAGAGGCAACACAGGTGTTAATTGTGTGCTAATCATTCCACAATGTATGTCTATCAAATCATCAAGCAGTACACTTTAAATATATACAACTTGTCAACTATATCTCAATCGAACTGGAAAGAAGTATTATGAAAAAGACTAAGAAATTTAAAGATAAATCCAGAAGTTTTCATGTTTATCTTAACTGGGGGAGGGGGGAAAAAGCCTCATACACAATCTCAATAAATTTCAAAATGCTGGTTGGAGCTTGAGAACCAGTTGGAGATTGAGCATTACTGTCAATTGCAGATTCCTTCAGTCACTATGTCAACCAGCACAGATGTTTCTCTTTCTTCATATGATGAAGATCAGGGATCCAAGCTTATCCGAAAAGCTAGGGAGGCACTGTTTGTTCCCTTCAGGATGGAGGGGTTTGCAGCAATCGTTGGATATGGACTCTATAGATTGAAGAGCAGGGGAAATACTAAAATGTCTGTTCACCTGACCCACATGCGAGTGGCGGCCCAAGGCTTTGTGGTGGGAGCCATGACGCTTGGTGTGGGCTACTCCATGTATAAGGAATTCTGGGCAAAACCTAAGCCTTAGAGGAAGAGAAGCTGTCTTGGTGTGTTGGTGCTTGCTCTAGACATCTCATGTTGAGTTTATATGTTTAGGTTGAAAATAAATGGTTTGAATGGTCAGACAATAACACCATCATTTACCTATTGGTTTCCTTTCTTGCAGACCTGATTTGCCTGGTAACCAAATTACTAGTGACCAGTTAGCTAGATCATTCAGGGGAGTCAA
>NC_043704.1:143733761-143735352 GCF_006229205.1 Suricata suricatta
GAGATTACTATGAAAAATTACATGCCAACAAAGTGGACAATCTAGAAGAAATGGACAAATTCCTAAATGCACGTGCACTACCAAAATTTAAACGGGAAGAGACAAAATCTGAACAGACCCATAACCAGCAAAGAAATCGAATCAGTTATCAAAAATCTCCCAACGAATAAAAGCCCAGGGCCAGATGGATTCCCAGAGGAATTCTACCAGACATTTAAAGCAGAGTTAACACTGATCCTTCTCAAATTATTCCAAAAAATAGAAATGGAAGGAAGACTTCCGGACTCATTCTACAAAGCACATTATCACTTTGATTCCTAAGCCAGACAGAGACCCAACAAAAAAAGAGAACTACAGGCCAATATCCTTAATGAATACAGATGCAAAAATACTCAACAAGATACTAGCAAATCGAATTCAACAGCATATAAAAAGAATTATCCATCATGATCAAGTGGGATTCATTCCTGGGTTACAAGGCTGGTTCAATATTCACAAATCCATCAATGTGATCCATCACATTAACAAAAGGAAAGAAAAAAACCATATGATTCTGTCGATAGATGCAGAAAAAGCATCTGACAAAATACAACATCCCTTCTTAATAAAAATCCTCGAGAAAGTCGGGATAGAAGGAACATAAACATCATAAAAGCCATTTACGAAAAGCCCACAGCCAATGTTATCCTCAATGGGGAAAAACTGAGAGCTTTCCCCCTGGTATCAGGGACACAACAGGGATATCCACCCTCACCACTGTTGTTTAACATAGTGTTGGAAGCCTTGGCATTAGCAATCAGACAACGAAAGGAAATAAAAGGCATCAGAATTGTCAGAGAAGAAGTCAAACTTTCACTTTTGACAGATGACATGATACTCTACATGGAAAACCCGGCAGACTCCACCAGAAGCCTTCTAGAACTGATCCACGACTTCAGTAATGTTGCAGGGTACAAAAATCAACATACAGAAATCGGTTGCATTCTTATACACCAAGAATGAAGCAACAGAAGGAGAAATAAAAAAACTGATCCCATTCACAACTGCACGAAAAACCATAAAATACCTAGGAATAAACCTAACCAAAGATGTAAAAGACCTGTATGCTGAAAACTATAGAAGACTTATGAAGGAAATTGAAGAAGACACGAAGAAATGGAAAAACATTCCCTGTTCATGGATCAGAATAATAAACATTGTTAAAATGTCATTATTACCCAAAGCAATGTACACATTCAATGCAATCCCAATCAAAATTGCACCAACATTCTTCTCAAAGCTAGAACAAACTATCTTAATATTCGTATGGAACCACAAAAAAAAACCCCCAATAGCCAAAGTCATATTGAAGAAAAAACCAAAATGGGAGTCATCACAATCCCAGACTTTAGCCTCTAATACAAAGCTGTCATCATCAAGACAGTATGGTACTGGCACAAAAGCAGACACAAAGACCAATGTAATAGAACAGACAGCCCAGAACTGGACCCACAAGTGTATGGACAAATAATCTTCGACAAAACAGGAAAGAATATCCAATGGAAAAAAGACAGCCTCTTCAACAGGTGGTGTTGGGAGAGCTCGGCAGCAA
>NC_043704.1:143735452-143770002 GCF_006229205.1 Suricata suricatta
CTGATGTAGAGACCCTGTGATTATTAAATAATGTCCTTCTTCATCTTTTGTTACTGTCTTTACTTTAAAGTCCAGTTTGTCCGATATAAGTATGGCTACTCCAGCTTTCTTTTGGCGTTCAGTCACATGGTAGATATTTCTCTATCCCCTTACTTTCAATCTGAAGGTGTCTTCAGGTCTAAGGTTAGTCTCTTGTAGACAGCAAATAGATGGGTTTTGGTTTTTTATCCATTCTGCTACCCTGTGTCATTTGACTGGAACATTCAGTCCATTTACATTCAGTATTATTATTAAAAAATTTGGGTTTAGATTCATTGTGTTCCCCGTAGAGTGGATGTTTGTGATGTCTCTGGAACCTTATACTCCTTGCTACATTTCCCTCATAGAGTCCCTCTTAGGATTTCTTGTAGGGCTGGTATGGTGGTGATGAATTCTCTCAACTTTTGTTTATTTGGGAAAACTTTCTCCTATTTTGAATGACAGGCTCACTGGATAAAGAATTCTTGGCTGCATATTCTTCCTGTTCATCACATTGAAGATTTCCTGCCATTCCTTTCTGGCCTGCAAAGTTTCATTAGATATGTCTGTAACCACTCTGATAGGTTTCCCTTTGTTTGTTAAGGCCCTTTTATCTCTAGCTGCTTTCAGAATTCTTTGTCTTTATATTTTGTCAGTTTCACTATGCTGTGTGGTGCTGAAGGTTGGTTTATGTTATGTCTTAGGGGAGTTCGGTATGCCTCTTGAATTTCAATGTCTTTCTCTTTCCCTAGATTGAGGCAATTTTTGTGTATAATTTGGTCCAACATCCCTTTGGGACCTTTTTCTCTTTTTTCCTCTTCAGAAACTCCTATGATATGGATATTGTTCCGTTTGATTGTATCACTCAGGTCTCTGATTCTCTTTTCGTGCTTCTGTATCAATTTTTCTCTTTTTCTTCGCTTCTTCTTTTGCTATAACTGTTGTCTTCTAGTTTATAAACCTATTCACCTCTGCTTCTTCAATCCGTGCATTGGCAGCCTCCATCTTATTATTCACCTCATTTGTAGCCTTTTTAAATTCATCACAGCTATTTTGAAGGTTCCTAGTCTTTATATCAATATCTTCTCTGACAACTTCTATGCTTTTTTCAAGCCCAGTGATTAATTTTATGGTACTCGTTCTAACTTGTTTAGTTATGTTGCTTGTTGTCTGTTTTGAGCAGTTATGTTGCTGTGATTTCTTCCTGGAATTTCTTTAGAGGAGAGTTCTTTCGTTTTGTCATTTTGGCTAGCTTTCTGTCTCTTAATCAGGTTTCAGCTCTTTCTGCACTGTACGCCTGGTAGTATGGCTCTATTAAATAGGCTCTTTGACTGTCCAGGGCCTGTCGTTTAAGGAGATGTTCTTTTACTGGTGTCTCTCAGTTTCTCTTGTTGTGCTTGTAGTTAATATATTTCCTTACTCGGTGATAATTGAGACTTTCCACTATGTGTGCTTTGGCCTGTTTTTTGAGGTAGCCCTGGAAAGGAACACAGACACACACACAGGGAACACAAGCACTCAAACACACTGACAGATCCTGTAAACAAGCAGACCAAATGGGAAAGGAAAAAAAGGGAGCAAGAACAAAAAGGACAGAAAAGGAGAAAGAAAAAACAAAAACGGGGGCGGGGGGGGGAGGCGGGGGCACAGAGACAGCAAGGATAGTCTGAGAGCCAAAAACCTGTGGAGGATAAAGATAAGAATGAGATAAGTGAAAAATATCTGAATGGTAAGGGTTGATCTAATTACAGCAGTGTTAAATGTTGGCCTTTCCCAGACTTCAGGGGGAAAAGGGAGAGAAGGATGAAATATGAAAATAGAAGAGAGAAAACAAGGGGAAAAATTATGGAAGCTTAAAAGTTAAAAATAATTAGGATAGAAAAAATTGAAAAAAAAATAGAAAATTAAAAAATAGGAAGATGGGAGTGGTTCTATGTGGCTGTCTCGCGTGCAGCGCTGGCTCTCATGTAGCTCTCAAAATTCTGTGCCAACCTGCACAGCCGCCCTGTGCGCTCGCCGCCCTGCACGGTATTGTGCAGCCTCTAGACCCGCTCTCTCTGCGGCCAGGGCTGTCTCTGGGCACTCTCTTTCCCAGCCCCGCTTTGAGACCGTCGCTCCCTCCCTCACAGTCTCTGTACCCAGTTTTCACTCACTTATTCCGGCGTCCATGGGGCTGATACCAATAAGGGGTCAGTGCGCGCATCCCCGCTCCTGGAGATCAGAAAGTTGTGGCTTTTAAATCCTCTCAGTTTGATGTTTGCAGGTGTGCGGAGGTAACAGCGTTCCCTACTTCTCCGCCATCTTGCCACACTCCTCTGTCTACTTTAAAGCCTCCATACCGTTTTCCATAATGGCTATAACAATTTATATTCCCACCATCTCTGTTTGAGATTTTGTCTTTTCAACACTCTTGAGAATGTTGTATTTTTTTGATGATAGCCATCCTAATATGTATGAGGTATATCTCATTGTATTTTTGACTTGCATTTCCCTGAGGGCTAGTGATGTTGAGCGTCTTTTCATATACCTGTTGACTATATGTTATCTTATGGAACCTGTCTGTTCAGTTCCATTTAAATATTCGATTTGGTGGGGCACCTGGGTGGCTCAGTCAGTTAAGCTTCTGACTTCTGTGTGGGTCATGATCTCAGGGTTGTGAGTTCAAGTACTGCACTGGGCTCTGTGCTGACGGCTTAGAGCCTGGAGCCTGCTTCAGATTCTGTCTCCCTCTCTGCCCCTTTCCTGCTCATGCTCTGTCTTTCTCTCTCAAAAATGAACATTAAGAAAAAAATTTTTAAATCAGATTTGGTGGTACCTGGTTGGCTTAGTTAGGTGTCGACTTCGGCTCAGGTCATGATTTCAGGGTTCCTGAGGTAAAGCTCCATGTGGGGCTCTGTGCTGATAACCTAGAGTCTTCTTCAGATCCTCTGCTTCCCTCTCTCTCTGCCCCTTCCCCACACTCACACTCTCTTTTCACAAAAGTTAAAACATTTTAAAAATCGGATTTGTTTGTTTGGACTATTGTAAATGGGATTGTTTTCTTAATTTCTTTTTCAGATATTTCACAGTGTATGGAAATGCAACCAAGTTTTGAATGATGATTTGTAACCTGCACCTTTACAGAATCCTTTTTATTAGTTCTACAGTTATTTAGTGGAGTCTTTAGGTTTTTCTAGAAAAGATTGTGTCCCCTGGAAACAGTTTTACTTCTTCTTTTCCCAACTTGGATTCCTTTTCTTTTTCTTGCCTAATTGCTCCAGATAGGACTTTAGTTTTGTGTTGACTAGAAGTGGTGAGGGTGGGCACCTTAGTCTTGGTTCTTGATCTTAGAGGAAAATCTTTCAACCTTTTACCATCAAGTTTGATGTTAGCTGTGGCTTGTCATATATGACCTTTATTATTACCTGCCTTCTTTACCCTATTTGTTGAAAGTTTTTGTCACGAAACGATGTTGAATTTGTCAAATGCCTTTTCTGCATCTATTGACATCATGGTTTTTAGTCTTTATTTTTATTAATCTGGTGTATCACATTTATTGATTTCCATATGTTGATCCATCCTTGACTTCCAGGGTTAACTTGTTGATCGTGCCTTATGATCATGGGGTATGAAAGAATGTGTTGTTGAATTTGGTTTGCTAGTATTTTCTTGATTTTTGCATATATATTCATCAGGGACATTGGCCTATAGTAGTAGTTGTTTTTTTCCTTGTAGTACCCTCATCTAGCTTCAATACCAGGTTAATTCTGGTCTCATAAGTTGAGTTTAGACATATTCTCACTTCTTCAATTTTTTGGAAGCATTTGAGAAGGACTGGCATTAATTATTCTTCAAGTGTTTGATGAAATTTGCCTTTGAGGCCCTCTTTTCTTTCTTGGGATGTTTTTGATTACTGATTCAATATCCTTATTGTTCTGTTTTGACTTTCTATTTCCTCCGGGTTCAGTGTTTATGTAGGTTATATGTTTTTGTAATTAGTTCATTTCTTCTAGGTTGTCCAGTTTGTTGGTGTATATTTGTTCATAGTAGTCTCTTAAAATCCATTGTATTTTTGTGGTATAAGTCATAATATTTCTCCTTTCATTTCTGATTTTAAATATCTGAGTCTTATCTCTTTCCTTAGTCTAGCTAAAGTTTTATCATTTTTGTTTATCTTTTCAAAAACCCCAGTTCTTAGTTGATCTTTTGTTTTTCTAGTCTCTATTTCATTTATCTCTGCTCTTTGTTATTTCCTTTCTTTTGCTAACTTTGGGCGCAGTTTATTATTTTTCTAGTTCCATGAGGTGTAAAGTTAGGTTGTTTGAGATCTGTTTTTTTATTTAATGTAGATGTTTGTTGCTATAAACTTCTCTTTTAAATCTGCTTTTGCTGAATTCTGTAAAGTTTAGTATGTTTTCATTTGTGTTTGTCTCAAGATATTTTTTATTGTCCTTTTTATTTCTCCTTTGACTTATTGATTTTTCACAACTATGTTTTTAACTTTCACATGTTTATGAATTTTCCAGTTTTCTTATTGATTTCTAGGGTCAAATGATTATGGTTGGAAAAGATACTTAATATAATTTCAGTCTTCTTAAATATGTTAAGAGTTGTTTTGTGACCTAATATTTATATCATGGAGAATATTCTGTGTGTGCCTGAGGGTAATGTGTGTTCTGCCACTGTTAGATGGAATGCTCTGTATTAATCTGTTAGGTCCATTTGGTATGAAGTATAATACAAATCCAGTATCAGCTTACTGATTCTCTCTCTCTATGTTCTGCCCAGTATTAAAGTAGGGTAGTGAAGTCCTCTAATACGCTTTGTTCTCTTTCTACGTTTGGATCTGTTACTATTTACTTAATAGATTTAGGTGCTCTGATGTTGAGTGTGTATATATTTACAGCTGTTAACATCTTATTAGCCTGTCTTAGGTAGTCTCTGTAAGTAATCTTATTTCTGCTTCTTGTGGTATTCTTCCATTTGTTTTTGATGCTTAGCTTTCATGTTTCTTACTTTTCTCAAATATTTGATATTTGGGTGTGTTTATTTTTGTATTTGATGAAATTTGTCTTAAAATGCTACAGTGCATTTTTTCTCATTTGTCTTTTGTCTTTCATTGATTAAATTTCTCATTCCTTAAGGTCATTCTTGTTTTACAGTGCTCTTATAGTTTATTCTCTTATGATTTTAATGCTCTCATATTGTTTATTCCTGTAATTTTTAGGGTTGTAGGATTGAAGGCGATCATGTCCAGTGTGCTGCTTTCATTATGATGCTGTCTTATGTCAGTAGTTCTTAGTCTTCTGAGAGTCACTGACTTGGACCATGTGGTGAATTCCGTACACCCTCACTTTGTTTTGTTTAAATCCGTAGCTGTGTACTGCCTGCATCCTAAGCAAGGCCAAATGCTAATTTGAACATTGCTAGTTTTGTAGGCATGGTTTGGGGGGGAGGGAAAATGGGTCTTTGTTTTTAGTTATATTAGTAGTATAAGCCTATTCCTTGGAGAATAATGTTATTCAGTTTCTATAAAAGAAATAATATGTAGCCATAGAGTTTAATATAATGATAATTGTTTTTATAATATTAGAAAGATAAAACCATTTCTAGTAAGCAGACTTTTATAACCTTTCCTTTTTTCCTGTTTTTTTCCCCTAGGTTTAATTATAGATCAACACATCATCTTGCATCTCATGGGTTCTATGAATTTTTAAATTGGTTTGATGAGAGAGCATGGTATCCACTAGGAAGAATAGTAGGCGGTACTGTAAGTATCTCTGCAGTTACTTACGTTAATCACAAAGTTTTACAGATATTTGAGTGAATCATTCGTTACTAAGGTGATGGAGAGCCTTGAAACCTTTGTATAGTTAATGGATAGAGTTTTCTGTGGCTGATAATCTAGTATTTAATTTACTAAATCTCTTCTTGACACTCCCTTCCCTACCCTTTCCCTGCACATGTTTGTGTTATCTCATACTAGATACTATTTCTAACAAGTGGAGACTAGGAAGGGAGATTTCTTGTCATAGTACATCTTAAGTTCAGGCTATTTGTGGTTTTATTTTATTCTATAGGAACTTTGCTGAAAAAATATTTTTTGGAAGGAAATAGAAATTTAAATTTAAAAGAATCAGATAATTTTAATTTTTAGGTCCTAAAGCTCCCCTAAATTAACTTCAGGTAATTGAGTATTGATCATAGCTCATGGGAAACTATTACATTCAGAATATGACATAAGTGAAAATATATGTGGGATCTGGAATGTAAGGAGAATGTTGAAGAAAAAATGAGAGGTAGATACCTTTGGGGAAAAATATATTTAGTCTAATTTTTTGTCAGAAGTTTATAACTTTTATTGGATTTCTTAACCCACAGATATTTTGACTTTGTTGATTATCTGTATTATATGTTTGTTTTTTATTATGTTAATTTCCATTTAATTCCTTCCTCCCATTTTCTTGAGATTTTTTTGATGTTTTTTTGACCTCTTTATAGTTTGCTCAATAACCTTTCTTTGTTTTTAGTTTAGTTTAGTTTTTATTTTAGAGAAGGAGAGCACACAAATGGGGGAGAGGCAAAGAGGGAAAGAGAGAGAATCTTAAAGCAGGCTCCACACCAAGTACAGAGCCCTTTATAGGGTTCAGTCCCACAACCCTGGGATCATGACCTGTGCTGAAGCCAAGAGTCCAGTGTTCCACGGACTGAGCCACATAGCCGCTCCTAATGTATTTATTTTAAATCTATAAATTTCCCAATAATCACTGTTTTAGCTACATTTATAATGTATAAGTTTTGATACATAGGATTTTTATTTTTATTCAAGTTGAAATTTAATTTCCATAATTCCTGCTGATACATAGATTACTTAGAATTTAACTTGTAAACATAAGAGGATTTCCTAGTTATCTTCTTTTTTTTTTTAACTTTATACTTCTATATGGTTAGAGAACAAACTGAAATTTCAGTCCTCTTGAGATTTTGAGACTTGATTTGTGGCCTAGCATATAGCCATATTTTATAAATGTTCCCTCTGTGTTTGGAAGTATATGTTCTCCATGATAGTGAGGTGTTTTTCTATTCTGGAGCATCTTCTTATCCTTGAGGTAAACATAGATGCAGAAACAAACAGGGCAGTCATGACGGTCTCCAGGGCAAATTAGGAGCGTATCTCCTGTTAATGTTTGAGGAGTATAGTTTGTTTCCTGGCATGTTGATAACTTTATTTTGAATTCATCTTCTGGAGGCTGGTTTTCTCCTCCGAATGTCTTAGTATTTGGGACCATTTTTATAATACTTTTTTCCCATTTGCTTTCAGTGCAGCCATTAGGGGTTTCACTGGTGTTAGGACAGTTTTTAGAGGTTATTTCTTAGCTTGAAGTTTTTTACATCTGAAGTTGTTGTAAATGTGGAATTCATATTTACACATGTATTAAATGAGTTTATTTCTCATCTTGTTTCTATAAAGCTTTGGAAGTAAGGCAAAATGTTCCTTACTGCTTCCTTTTGTTGGGATGATATGATTTGTCTAGACCGGTTTCATAAGCAGGCCCTGGATTTGTGTTGCGAATTAGGCATTTTCTCTGATCCCTGTATGGAGCAACAACCCTGCTCACCTCCAGTCTCCAAAGTGTGTGTCCAGCCTGGACTGGTTTGCTTTTCTTTTTGGGGCTCCCTTGGCATCAGTACCTACTTTAAATTCCCTCTGTATTTTTGGCATCTGGAGGGTTCCCTTTCTTTTGACCTTAAATATGTTTTTGTTGTTTGGTGGGTGTTTTTATTTGGTTGGTTTTTAATGTCCTTTGATCCTATACTTGTATATGGTTTGGCTAGATTTTGTATATCAGCTTAGTCTGCCATGTTACCATGGATGTATTGACTACCTTTAGAAGTATTTTCAGATTCATTTTCACTTTTTTAAAAATACGGCTGTCAGAATCATGCGTTGGGACTTGGTATTTGTTGTGTGAAAAAGAAAACCATTTTGGTTTTTAAGAATTGTAATGATTGCCACACTTTACCCCCTTCTTTAATCACATTCTCCTTCCATGCTCTGAATAGGTATTGTGCACTTATTTTGTGCCAATCATTGTTCTGGGTGTGGGGGAAATTTTTCCTGCTCTTCCAGAGTTTATATTCTTATAGGGGTGTTGAGTTTAATCCATCCTAAAGTAACAAAATGTTACAGTATGTTAAATGGTGGTAAGTGCTAAGGAGAAAAAGCAGGGGAAGGAGTTAAAGACCATAGAGAGTTTGCAATTTTAAATGATATAGCTAGGAAAAGAAATGGAACTTTTTTTTTTTTGGTAGTTTCTGTGATAAGAGACAAGAAAGAATTTTTTAGGAGTTAAATAAGGATATAAATGTAAATACACATTTAATCACCTATGAATAGCTCAAAAATAGTATCCTACTTTTTTTCCTCTGAATTCTCCTAATGTTACCATGTTCCTCTTTTAGGGGGAGGTTTTACTGGCCTCTTGTAGTTTATTATTATTCTCTTCCATTCTTAAACACTTTAAGTGGTGTAAAAGTGTTCAACCTTCCAGGATCTCAAAATATTATTTTGAATTCACCAACTGACTAGTTGTATTGTTTTGTTTTGTTTCCATAGTTAGGGTTGTTTATATTCCAAAGCTTGGGCTTGAAAGGAAGGAAGACACTTAAATAATATGGCATATAACTTTTCTTTTTTTCTCACTCTCCTACATATGCAATAGTGTGGGCAAAGTTGGAGCACGCTACAACCCTATATTTAAGATTAAGTTAGACTAGGACCCTGTTTTATAGTGGAAAAAAATAGTAGAATCTATAAGGAAGTTGCCAACAGTTTTCTGTTTCTAAACATTTTCAGTTATAATTGTTCAGTCTATCTGATCTTTTTTTTAAATATGTATTGCTCCAAATATGAGCTTTTCCATTGTATCCAATACAAAAGAACGTTTTGTTTTGTTTTGTAGTATAAAGTTCAGTGAAGAAGGCAAACTGTGTGAGATCTTGTTCTCAAACTTACTATAAACAATATGCAATAATAAAGAAAAGAACTTACGTTAGACTTTTCAGTTCCCTTATTTTATATGTAATTACATTTTCCATTTTTGTCTTCCTAGGTTTACCCAGGGTTGATGATAACAGCTGGCCTTATCCATTGGATTTTAAATACATTGAACATAACAGTTCATATTAGAGACGTATGTGTGTTCCTTGCACCAACTTTTAGCGGCCTTACATCTATATCTACTTTCCTGCTTACCAGAGAACTTTGGAACCAAGGAGCGGGACTTTTAGCTGCTTGTTTTATTGCTATTGTGCCGGGTTACATTTCTCGGTCAGTAGCTGGGTCCTTTGATAATGAAGGCATTGCTATATTTGCACTTCAGTTCACATACTACTTATGGGTAAGTAACACTTAATGTTTTGCTACCATTTAATACTCATGAACTCTCTGGAAATGCTGTAGGTTGTACACATTTGTCCTTTATCAATTATAGTTCCATATAGGGATCTATTACTATTTATAATCAACTTAATAATGCATAATATTTTAAAATGTCAGGTATGGGGTGCCTGGGTGGCTCAGTTGGTTGAGTCTCTGACTTTGGCTCAGGTCAGGATTTCACAGTTTATGGGTTCGAGCCCTGCATCGGGCTCTATGCTGGCAGCTCAGAGCCTGGAGCCTGCTTCGCATTTTGTGTCTCCCACTCTCTGTACCCCTACCCTGCTCATGATCTGTCTCTCAAAAATAAATGTTAAAAAACATTTTTTAAATAAAATAAAATACAAAACAAAACAAAATAAAATGTCAGGTACTGCTCATGGGCATGCTCTCCCTTTCTCCTCCCCTCCTCCCCTATGTGTATATAAGATTTCTTACAACAATCTTGTTATGCCTGTTTTAACAGATGATAGTGTCTTTTATATGCCATAGCTCCAACAAAGAGGATATCAGAAAGCATCTATTGATTTTTATTTCTTTCTGGGTGGAGAGAGGGCTCAAAAATACTTAAGAAAGTTGAAATATGATTTAGTGACTTGGGATTTTGAATTCTATTGTAAAACTAGCATTACTTTGCTGTTACCAAGTTATTTCTTCCCAAACTATATACCCTTTATTAACCTTTCTTGTCTTACTGCATTAGCTAGTACTTCAAGTACGATGTTCAAAAGGAGTGGTGAGAGGAGATATCCTTAACTTCTTGCTGATGTTAGTTGGAAAGCTTTGAACTTCTCAACATTAAGTGTGATGTTAGTTATAGATTTTTGGTAGATATTTATCATTTTGAGGATGTTCGACTCTACTTTTAATTTGCTAAGAGATATTATCATGAATGGATGGATTTTTTTCAAATGTTTTTTCTGTATCTATTGATACAAATTACATGATTTTTTTCTCCCTTGAGTATTTTGATGTGGTAAACATTTTTTGAAAGTTCATTTATTTTAAGAGAGAGAAAGAACGAGTGGAGTGGAGAGGGAGAGAGAGATGGAGACAGAGGATCTGAAGCATGAGCTAACAGCAGAGAGTCTGATGTGGGGCTCAAACTCATGAACCCATGAGATTATGACCTGAGCCAAAGTCAGATACATAACTGATTGAGCCACTCAGGCACCCCTACATTAATTAATTTTCAAATGTTGAACCAACATTTCATACCAAGGATAAATCTCATTTGATCATAGAATATAATTCTTGCAATACATTGCTGGATATGATTTGCTAATACTTTGTTGAGGATTTTTACATCTATGTTCATAATACACATGGGTTTGTAGTTTTCTTTTAATGTCTTTGCCTGGTTTTGATATTAGGATCATACTGTTCTCATGGAATCAGGAGGTATTCCCCTTAACATTTTATGAAAGATTGTACAGAATTGGTATAATTTCTTCCTTAAATGTTTGGTAGAATTCACCAGTAAACCCACGTTGGCCTGGTGCTTTCTGTTTTGGAAGGTTATTAGTTATGGGGTCAAGTTCTTTAAAGGATACAGATTTCTTTAGATTGTCTTCCTCTTGTGTGAGTTTTGACAGGTTTTGTCTTTCATGGAATTGGCCCATTTCAAATTTGTGGGCATAATATTCATAGTATTCCTTTGTTATTTTTTTAATAAATGCCTGTGGGATCTGTAGTGACATCACTTCTTTCATTTCTAAAAGTAGTAATCCATGTGTTCTGTTTTTTCTTAGTCTGGCTAGAGACTTACTGTTTTTTTTTGGGGGGGGGGTTCTTTATATTTTGTTTATTTTTGAGAGAGAGAGAGTGCGCACACACACAAGTGGGGCAGGGCCAAAGCGATAGGGGAACAGAGGATTGGAAGCAGGCTCCATGCTGACAGTAGAGAGCCCAATGCAGGGCTCAGACTCACAAACCACGAGATCATGACCTGAGCTGGAGTCAGATGCTTAATCAGCTGAGCCACCCAGGCCCCTGGAGACTTAACTGGTTTTTCTATCTTTTAAAGAACCAGTTTTTAGTGTCATTGATTTTTCTCTATTGATTTATTCTTTTCAATTTTACTGGTTTTTGTGATAATTCTTTTTTCTTCTACTACCTTTGAATTTAAATTGTCCTTTTTTTTTCCAGTTTCCTGAGGAAAGAATTTAGGTTACTGATTTAGATCTTTCTTTTCTAATGTATGTATTCAGTGATATAAATTTCCCAATAAGAACTGCTACTTCTGTATCCCACAAATTTTAATAAGTTGTGGGTTTTTAAAATATTTTTAATGTTTATTTATTTTTGAAAGAGAGAGGGAGAGAGAGAGAAAGAACGAGCGGGGGAGGAGGCTGAGGGAGGAGGAAACACAGAATCTGAAGGAGGCTCCAGCTCTGAGCTGTCAGCACAGAGCTTGACATGGGGCTTGAGCCCATGAACTGGGAGATCATGACCTGAGCTGAAGTCGGATACTTAACAGACTGAGCCACTTGGGTGCCCCAATAAGTTGTATTTTCATTTTTACTTAATATTTTAAATTTTTTCTTGGGATTTATTCTTTGACCCATGTATTATGTAGAAGTATGTTTTGTAATCCCAGTTTTTAAGTTACCTGTTACTGATTTTTAGTTTAGTTCCTTTACGGGCTGAGAATACACATATGATTTCTGTTCTTTAAAATTGTTAAGGTGTATTTTATAACCCAGAATGTGATTTATTTTGGTGAATGTTCCATGGTCTTGAGAAGACTGTATATTTTCTTTTGTGGATGAGTTGTCTGTAGATCATTGATATTCAGTTTATTGATGATTTTGAGTTCAGTTGCATCCTTAACTTGCAACCTCTCAGGATGGGTTTAAAGTCCCCAGTTATGATAGTGGATGCATCCATTTCTCCTTGCATTTCTTTCCTTTCTCTTTTTTTTCTGGTATTTCCACACATAGACCTTTTGTTGTTCCATAGTCCTTGGATTTTCTGTTCTGTTTTGTTCTAGTCTTTGTTCTCTTTTCTTTTCAGTTTTGGAGATTTCCATTGATATCCTCTAGTTCAGAGACTGTTTCCTCAGCTGTGTTCAGTCCACTAATAAGGTGGGCCACCAAGGGCATTCTTCATTTTTGTTACAGTATTTTTTATCTCTAACATTGCTTTTTGGTTCTTTCCTAAGATTGGTAGCTCTCTGCTTATGTCACCCATCTATTCCTGCATGCTGTCTACTTTATCCATTAAAGCCCCTAGCCTATTAACCATAATTGTTATAAATTTCTGATCTCATAATACCAATATGTTGTCATGTGTGGTTCTGATGCTTGCCTTCTCTCTTCAACTTGTGTTTTTTTTGCCTTTTGGTATACTTTGCAGTATTTTTCTCATAGCCAGACATGATATACTAGGTAAAAGAAATTCTGGTAAATAAGCCTTTAGTAAAGTGAAGGTAAGGTAGGTGGAGAGAGTAAGCATTCTGTAGTTCTAGAATTAGCTGAGTCTTTTAGTAAGCGGACTGTAAACTTTACAAGTGTGTTGTTCCTCCGTCCCCCCCGCCCCTTCCTTAAGTAGCTAGGGCTGGTTGGCTACTCCAGTTTGTCCTCTGTCATCTTCTCACTTACAGATCCAAGAGTTGTTGATTTTTTAGTGTGTTCAGCTTTTTACTTTCTGTTAGACTGGAATGATTCTGTACTTTGAAACTAGAAACCAAAGTGTGTTGCCAAGTTATATAAACTTCATGTTCTAACATGAGAAAGAATATTACTTAATACTGGCTTCAACTTAAAGTTTGCATTTATTTGTTTGTTTGTTATTTTACCTATAGCTATGCTCATACTTTTTAATGTTGAAAATTGCCAAAATTTTTACTTGTGAATATATTTTTATGTTAAGTATATTTTTAGGTAGCTAGGTAAATGGAAGCATTATTTTTCTCTTTAATAATTACATCTTTTAAAATTACTTAGATATTTTCACTTTGGCAAGGAATACCAGAGAACGTTTTGGTCAGTGTAGATGGTTACCTGATAGCGAGTTTCAGAAGAAAACACCCGTAAAGATGGAGAGGATGACAAGCAGTAGGATGCTGCTAATGCTGCTGTATTCACCCAAAAATGTTTAAAAACAAACTCTTTTAGTTTACTTTGTGCAGCTGAGAAAAAAGTATCTTGGAACATCTGTTTGAGGCCTTTCAAATGACATACAATTTTTTAATTATAAAAGTATATATGAAAGTTGATAGATCTTGACAGTATAATGCCAAGTGGAAAAATAAGTTGAGGTAGAATATGTATAGTCTGATATGTTTATTTAAGTTTTAAACAGTACAAATTATACCATATGTTTGTACCTATTTATAATGAAAGTATAAAAATATAGCATGTATCTATCGTATGCACCAGCTTCATGTCGTGTGAGTGATTTTGAGGAAGGACTTTGAAGGAGTTTACCTAGTCAGTAAAAACATTTAAATAAAATCAACTGAAGCAAATAGGTATTGTCATTTAGAAGTCGGGAATGGGGGGCACCTGAGTGGTTTAGTTGGTTGCATTTTGGATTCTTGACCTAGGCCCTGGTCATGATCTTGCAGTTCCTGGGTTCTAGCTCTGTGTCTGACTCTGCATTAACAGTGCAGTGCCTGCTTAGGATTCTCCCTCTCTGGCCCTCACCCCCCTCTCAAAAGTGAATAAATAAATAAACATTTTTTAAAAACACATGAGCTTTTATGTTTAGCTTCCATTCACTTAGCATAATCATTCATGTTACTGACATGTATCTATTTCATTTCTTTTAATGGCTGAATAATCCATTATATGGGTATACTGCCTTTTTTTGTTTTGTTGTGTTGTGTTGTTTAGCTATCATCAGTTGATGGGACATTGAGTTTGTTCTCACATATTGTTTATGATGAGTAATGCTTTTAACATTTGTGTGTGGGTTTTTTGGGGGATACATGTTTTCATTTCTCTTTAGTATATATCTAAGAGTAGAATTATTGGTTCACATGGTAACTCTGATTAACTTTTTGAGAAATCCCGAGACTGTTTCCCACAGTGGCTGCCCCATTTACATTCCTACTAACAAGGTAGGAAAGTTTTAATGTCTCTAAATATTTGTCAATACTTACTGTTTTCTGTGTGTGTGTGTTTTACATCTCACCTATTGGCATGAAGTGGTATTTCATATGGTTTCGTTTTATTATGGTAAAATACACATAACATGAAATTTAACCATTTAGGGGTGCCTAGGTGGCTCGGACGGTTAAGCATCTGACTCTTGATTTTTACTTTCGCAAAGAAACATTGTTGGGGATTTTGAATCAGATTACATTAACCTTCATCGATATCTTTGAGTAATGCCATCTTATTATTGTCTTACAGTTCATGAAAGAACATGGGATGTTTCCATTTATTTATGTCTTTAATTTTTTACAATGATATTTTAGAGTTGTATAAGTCTTTTACCTCAGTTAATTCGTATGTATTCTTTTTGATACTATTGGAATTGGATTTTTTTCAGTAATTTCCTTTTCAGATTGTTCATTGTCAAAATATAGAAATACAGCTGATGTTTGTTTGTGCATTGATTTTGTATCCCATTACTTAGCTGAATTCATTTATTAGATCTAACAGTGTGTGTGTGTGTAATCTAGGGTTTTCTACATAGATCATATTATTTACAAACAAATCATTTTACTTATTTCTAATTCGGATACCCTTTCTTTTTCTTGCCTAATTGTTCTGGCTAGAACTTCAAGCACAGTTGACCCTTGAACAACAACAGGCTTGAACTGTGTGGATCCACTTCAGTGGATGAATGTATTTTCCTGTTCTAATGATTTTTTAACTATTTCCCATGGGGCATCTGGCTGGCTCAATTGGTTAAGCGACCAACTCTTGATTTCGGCTCAGGTCATGATTTCACAGACATGGGATTGAAACCCACATCAGGCTCTGCTCTGAGCATGGAACCTGCTTGGAATTCTCTCTCTCCCTCTCCCTATGCCCACTTGCATTCTCTCTCCTAAAAGAAATACATAAACATTTAAAAAATAAAATATTTTCTTTTGCCTACTTCTTGTATATGTTATAAAATACATGTAACATACAAAATATGTGTCGATTACCTGATTATGTTAGGGGTAAGGCTTCCAGTCAATAGTAGGCTATTAATAAAGTTTTGGGGAGTTAAAAGTTATATATGGCTCTGCAACCGTGTGGGTGTCAGTGCCCCTAATCCCTGCATTGTCCAGTGGTCAACCTGTACTATGTTGAAGGGAGAAGTTGTGAAAGTGGGCCTTGTCTTGTTCCTGATCTTACAAGAAAAGCTCAGTCTTTCACTATTTAGTATGTTTGCTGTGGGTTTTTCATATATGACCTTTATTATATATGGTATATTGATATATACTGTTATAAAATATGTAATATGTATTTAGTACACGATACTTCATATATTCATATTTTAAAATATTTTTTATACATAATCAGTTGGACTAAGATATTCCTCTAGTAGATGCCTTAGGAAAGTCTGATGAATACAATATTTATTCCTCAAATCCTTGAATGTTTAAACATGTTTTTCTATAGCTTGAGAGTTGGGCTGGATATAAAATTCTAGGTCATACAGTCTTTGCTTGAATTTCTTCAAATTGTACTACCTTCATTTTATTTTGCTTCCTACTGTCAAGAACCTAATTTTATTGTTTCAAAAGAAAAGTGGTCTTTTGGGATGCCTGGGTGGCTCAGTCAGTTAAGCCTCTGACTTCGGCTCAGGTCAGTGTCGTAACCCGAACTCAGTGTTACTTTACTGAGCCCCGCGTTGAGGCTCCAATTGTCGTAACCCGACGGTAACCCTCTGGCTGGGGACCGGTCCGACCGGCAGGGCGGCAGGGCGGAGAATCGTCGCGGGTCGTTTTCCTGAGGGAGGGAGAGAAAAAGGGGGCAGGAGAGGGAGACGCAAAGAGTAAAGACAGAACTCACGGTTCTCTGATCAGGCGAAAGAGAGCGTTTATTCAAAGAACTGTTCTTTATATAGTCTTGGTGGGGGGGGGGAGACAAGGCAAGCTGACCTAGGCAGGCTACAGAGTTGAATGCGTATCAAAGAAGCGCCCCAACTTTGCCTCAGCAATCTTGGGGAATGGAGAACTAACACTGAATACGATTTTGATCTTTTGTGTGCCTTGGCCACTCAGGTCTAGCTCAGCAAGACAGTCGCCAAAGTTATTTTGACCAGGAAATGGCAATCTCCAGCCTCCAGATGCAAATCTTGTTTACTGGCTCACTCAACGGAGTGATAATCTTTGCCTGAGGCAGACAGAAAACTTGGCGGGCCCCAACAGGTCAGATCTCATGTTCCTGGTTTTGAGCCCAGCATCAGGCTCTATGCTGACAGCTAGCTCAGAGCCTGCTTCCAGTTCTGTCTCCTTCTCTCTCTGCCCCTCCCCCTCTCATGCTCTGTCTCTCTCTGTATCAAAAATAAATAAAACATTAAAAAAAATTAAAAAAAAAGAAAAGTCTTTTTTTTCCTGAAGTAATAGATATATTTTTTTTTAGTGTCATTAAAATGATAAATTTTTTAGGTTGTGTCTCAGATTTGACCTTTCTGGTAATGGTGCTCCCTTTCAACATGTAGATTGGTCCTATTTCTGAAAAGTTGTCTTTAAAGTTTTAAATACCAGTTTATTTCACTGTTTTTCTTGGATTTTCTGTCTTGTATATTTCTTTATGACCCTTTTTCTTTCTCTTGGCTGAATACTGCTGGTATTCAATTTCTCTTAGAGTTCATACTAGCTAAATTTGGTTTTTAGTATTCTTTTGAGGGTTTTTGAATCAGTGTTCATAGGTGATAATTTGGCCAGTAGGTTTTCTTGTAGTGTGTCTGTCTGGCTTTGGTATCAAGCTAATGTTGGCTTGATGGAATGAATTAGAAATAGTCTCATCCTCTTAAATTTTTAGAAAATTTTGAGAAGTATCGATATTAGTTCTTTAAAAGTTTATTAAATTTACTAATGAAGCCATCAGGTCCTTGGCTTTTCCCTGTTGAGAGATTTTTGATTACTGATCCAATGTATTTATTAGTTATAAGTCTATCCAAATTTTCTGTTTCTATGTGATTTAGTATTAGTAGATTTTATATATATAGGAATTCATCCTGTTTCATCTCAGTTATCCAATTTGTTGGAGTACAGTTATTCATAGCACTTTCTTATAATCCTTTTAATTCTACAGAATTAGTAGTAATGTTTCCATTTTCATTTCTGATGTAGTAGTTTGACTATTTTTTTCTTAGTGTACTTAGCTAAAGATTTGTCAATTTTGATGATGTTTTCAAATGACTGCTTTTTGGTTTTATTGATTTCATTATTTTTATTCTTTATTTTGCTTACTTCTAATTTTTATTAAACTTCTTTTAGAAGTTTTGGGTTTAGTTCTTTTTCTGGTTCCTTAAATTTTACAGTTAGAGTGTTACTTTGAAATCTTTTCTGTTTTTTTTCTTTTCTTTTTTTTTTAATGTTTATTATTGAGACAGAAACAGAACATGAGTAGGCGAGGGACAGAGAGAGGCAGACACAGAATATGAAGCAGGCTCCAGGTTCTGAGCTGTCAGCACAGAGCCTGATACGGAGCTTGGACCCACGAGCCGTGAGATCATGACCTGAGCCAAAGTTGGATGCTTAACTGACTGAACCATCCAGGCGCCCCTGTTTTATCTTTTAATGTATGTGTTTATAGATATTTTTTCCCTTAGCACTACTTTGCAACATCCTATGAGTTTGGTGTGTGTTTTCATTTTCATTCCTCTGTAAGTATATTTAAACTTCCCGATTTCTTCTTTCTTACATTAGTTGTTTAAAGGCATGTTGTTTAATTTCCACAAAATTATGAATTTTCTCATTTCACTTCTGTTACTGGTTTCTAATTTTACCCACTTGTGGTCTGAGAATATATATCTATCTCTGTAGAATTAATCTCTTGCCTAACATATAGTCTATCCTAGAATATGTCCCATGTGTACTAGAGAAGAATGTGTATTCTGATTCTTACTGGGTCTAATTGGTCTATTGTGTGAAGTCCTCTGTGTTTTTATGTCTGGTTCTACCAATTATCAAGTGGTATATTGAAATCTCCAGCTATTATAGAACTGTCTGATCCTCCCTTAATTTCTGTCAATTTTTGCTTCATATATTTTGGTGGTCTGTCATTAAGTGTCTAAATGTTGTAATTGTTATACTTAGAGTATTGCAAGTTTTAGTATATATTGTCCTTTTTTGTCTTCTACCTTTTTGATTTAAAATTTGTTATGTCTGGCATTAGTATAGTCACTCATTCTCTTTTAGTTACTGTTTGCATGCAATATCTTTTTCCATCCTGTAAATGTCAATATATTTGTATCTTTAGATACAGAAGTGAGTGTCTGGTAGACAGAATATAGTTGTACCATGTGTTGTTGTCTATTCCACTAGTCTGTCTTTTGATTAGAGAGTTTAGTCCATTTACATTTAAAGTAATTCTTGATAAGAAGAACCTTATTTATGTCATTTTGTTATTTATTTTCATATGCCTAGTAGTTTTTCTGCCTCTCATTTCCTTAGTATTGTCTTTTGTCTTTTGTTGATTTTGTTTTTTTGTGTGGTGAAATGTTTAAATGTCTTTCTCATTTCCTATTGTGTATGTGCTCTTGCTGTTTTCTTTGTGATTATCAGTGGGGTTACACTTAGCAATCTAATATTGCAGTCTTCTTATTTTAATTTATACTAGCTCATCTTTAATATATAAAAATTTCCTTACAACTCTGTTCCTACCCCTTTTGATTGGTGATGTCACAAAATTAGATTTTTATACACTGTGTGTTCAAAAACATAAACTAATAATTCTTTTAATTGTATTGGTTTCTTAAAGAAGACTAAATTTGAAGTTATAAATCAAAGTTAAAATAATATTAGCATTTGGGGCACCTAAGTAGCTCAATTGGTTAAGTGTCCAACTCTTGATTTTGGCTTGGGTCACAATCTCACGGTTCATGAGTTCGAGCCCAGCGTCAGTCTCTGTGCTGACAGTGCAGAGCCTGCTTCAGATATTTTCTCTCCCTCTCTTTCTGCCCCTCCCCTGCACGCTTTTTCTCTCTCAGAATAAACAAACATTAAAAATATAATGCTAACTTCTAAACACTAATAATTTTTGTTTGGCCATTTGGGGTCCTTTGTATTTCCATATGAATTTTACATCGAGTTCTCCATTACAACATTCTTTTTTTAAGCAGATAGTTTTATTAATTCAGCAGATAGTTTTATAGAACACAGTGTGGAACTGGTGCTATTTTATATGTTGATTATATAGAGTTAAATGAAGTTGGTGACCTGGTAGGGGAAATTACGAGTTACCATATTGCTTTTAAGAATGATAGAGTGACAGAATGATAAAAAGCATCCTCACTAAGGACTAAAAGATTATGTAGTGAGTTTTTTTGTTGTTGTTCTGTTTTTTCAAGCAACATATTTAAAATAAATTAGGTTTAAAGTGGAAGCAGTTCCAGTATTTGAAATGAATTGGTTAGGAGTTCTGGTGTAAAATTATTTTCTGACTTGTGGCAAGGTGTTTGACAGTTTAATCTAATTCACTTCCCTTATAAATGAAATAAAATTGTTTTGGCTACAGAGTTACAATCAATAATTACGTTTATGTAAAATATGATCATTACCAACTGAAAGTAAAAATACTAACAGCTCTGACTACTCTAAAAAGTTGTTTGTAGCCAAATAACATTATGAAGTTGAAAACATTTTATATGTAATCTCTAAAATGTAAATATAAGCTGTCTACTAATTCTTCATCTGGTGTGTTTACTTTTAAACCAACTGCTGAACCTCCTTTTACAAGTTATATCTTAAAAATTTTTAAGATAAAGTACTCTGTTTTCAAAGCACCATTCATAGACATTTTTTAATATGTGTTTAGATTCGTGTCTATAGATTCTAACCTTTTTTTTTTCAAGTTTATTTTTATTTTGAGAAAGAGAGCACGCACGCACGTGTGAGCAGGGGAGAAGTAGAAAGAGAGAGAAGAAAGAATCCCAGGCAGGCTCTGCACTGTTAGCACAGAGCCCTATCCAGTGCAGGGCTCCTGGAACCAAACTGCGAGATCGTGACCTGAGCCCAAATCAAGAGTCAGACCCTTAACTGACTGAGCCTCTCAGGCATTCTTAACTTTTTTTAAAATCAAGATCAGGTTGTTAAGAGTATAGTCTTTGGAGCCAAACCACTATGGTCTGGATTCTTCTTTTCCGAATTTTAGCTCTTGTCGCTGAGAGCTGGGGTTTTTTTGTTTTTTATTTTTCTTTCTCTGTGTTCACTGAAAGTTGTTTAAACCACCCTGATGTCTATAAAATAGAAGTAATAATAGATCCTACATTATATAGTTTAAGTTAATGCAGGTAAATGTATAGAACATTTTAGGAACACAGAAATTGATGAGCACATGCTTATTTTTACTTCTGTTGTTACGGTTCACTGACAACAGAGCTGAGCGAGGTAAAGTAGTACTAGGAACAGTGCATACATATATCATTGCCTCTTATGGGATTTTTTTAAAAAGTTTCCTCCTGTGCCTTTGGAATCCTTTCTTTCCTTAACCCATATTTCTTGCAACCACAGGTCTGACTTCTATCTACATATCTTTAGGAATTTTTTCCCATAATGTGTGTTGTAAAAACAATACAGTAAGGGATGACCCTTTATGTCTTGCTTAGAGTCATCCATGTTGTTGCTTGTTTTTGTAGTTTGCTGGTTTTTATTGCTGAGTAGTATGGATGTGTTGTATGAGTGTACCATAGCTTATTTTGTTTTCCAGTTTTGGGTAATAATGAATGAAGTGGCTACAAATAGTTGTACACAGTGTTGGACATGGGCATATATTTGTGTTCCTCTTGAATAAATGCATAGGTGTAAGGTTGCTGGTTTATAAGTACAACTTTAATTTTATAAACGGCTCCCAAACAGAGTGGCTGTAATATTTTTCATTCTGTCCATCACAGTGTGAAGCATTGCATTTACTTTTTTACCAGCACATAATATGTTCAGACTTTAGCCATTCTAGTAGGTATGTAGTGGTATCTCATGGTTTTAATTTGCTTTACTCCAATGACTAATAATTGTGCATCTTTTCATGTGCTTATTTCTTACTCTGATTCTTCTTTGGTGAAATGTCTCTCCAAACCTTTTGCCTGTGTTTTGGTTGGATTGTTTTCTTATTACTGAGTTGTAAGAGCTCTTTATATATTTTGGAAAGAAGTTCTCTATCAGATGTATATCCTGCAGACATTTGCTCTCCGTCTGTGGCTCGTCTTTTTAATATTTTTAACAACATCTTTCTAAGAGCATAAATTAAAGTTTTTTTCCTTGCCTGATTATTCTGGTTAGAACTGGTACAGTAGAAACAGTGTGTTCAATAGGAGCAGTGAGAATGCACATCCTTTCCTTCCTGATTTTAAGAGGAAAGCATTCAGGTGTTCACCATTAAGTATAATGTTAGTTGTTTTTTATAGATATCCTTTATCGTAGCTTAAGGAAGTTTTTTTATATTTTTAGTTTGGGAATTTTTACCACGAATGGGTGTTAAATTTTGTCAGTAGCTTTTTTGTGTCTGTTGCAGCAGTCATATGGTTTTGTTCTTAATTACATTAATTCACGGTTTCTCTCTCTCAACACTATTGACATTTGGGGCCAGGCAGTTGTTTCTTGTGTGTTGTAGAATGTGTAGCAGCATCCTTTCCCTAATACTAGATGCCAGGAATAATCTCTCCCTCTTCTCCAGTTAGGAACCACTGCATAATTGGTTTTTTTTCAATGTTAAAACAACTTTGAATTTATGAAATTGTACTCATTTATGGCATATAATTTTTTTTATTTTGTTGGTTTTGTGTTGCTTTTATTTTGTTAAGAATTTTTTCTTCTATATCCATGAGGGATATTAACATGTTTTCTTGTGGTGTCTTTGTTAGCTTTGATATCAGAGTTATACTGAGCTTCTAAAATAAGTTAGGGGAGTGTTTCCCTCTCTGTTTTCTGAAATAATTTTTATAGGATTGGTATTGTGTCTTCCTTACCTGTTGATACTTTTCACCAATGAAGCCATCTGAACCTGGAAATCTTTATCAACATAGTTCTGTTCTGATTTTGTTTCTTTATGAGTAATTTGTTAAAATACCTCTTTTTTGAAATTGTTTGTATCACATAAATGATCTAATTTCCTGGTACAAATCACTCATCATACTCCTTTATAATTCTTGAATTTCTGTACAGTCTGTAGTGATGTTACCTCTCTTACTCATAGTAATGGTCATTTGTATCTTCTTTCTTTTCTTGGTCAGTCTAGTTAAATTTTATCCAGCTTCTGGTTTCATTTATTTTTCTCCGTGTTTGTTTTCTATTTCATTGAATTCTTGACTTTTATTATTCTACTTTGTATTTGGTTTGTTCCTTTCTAGCTAGTTGAGGTTTAATGCCTAAGTTATTTTAGCTATTTCTATTTTTCTAATATGAAATTTAAATTTTACTTTAATCATTGCTTTAGTTATATTCTGTATATTCCAATATGGTGTGTTCTCATTGTTATGTAGTTAAATTTTTTTTCTAATTCTTAATCTCTTCATTGACCTTTGGACTCTTCAATGGCAAGTTGTTTAATTTCCTAATATTGGTGAATTTTCCAGGCATTTTTTTCTCTTGATTTATAGTTCCGTTGTTGAAGAATCCTAATTCAGGAGTTTTAATATTAACATGTCAAAGACTGAGTTAAAAAACCACCCATCCATACCCCAGTCTGTTGGCCTTCCTCCTCCTCACTGATGGGTAGTACCTCAAGGTAGGAAACCAGGAGTTCTCAAGGTCTTTTTCTCTACTCCTCTAATTCTAGTAGTTAACCAAAAATGTTGATTTGGCCCTTGAACATAGCCTCTCCTTTATGTCTGTATTCCTACCACTGTAAATTTGGACCTCAACACTCAGTCGTACACTAGCCTCCTGACTTGTATTTCTGTTACCAGTGGCATTCAGGATCTATAAGGACATTTTGCCACTCAGTGTACAGACAGTGTACTCCTCACATAGTCTCTCTCATACAGCTTTGGCTCTAGTTCTTGCTTTTGCGTCTTACCTCTCCACTTGGGGCATGACTGACTTACAATTTGTGTGTTAAACATAGCCTAGCAGAGTTTTCTATATATTGGTAAATACAGTGGAATATGTCTGATTCATAGCATACATCCTTTTCTCATTCTCTTTCAACCTATATATACAGTTGGTTTTAGAGTTTGAGGAAATTTCAGGGTATGGGCTATATTTAGTGATTGTAAATATATTTTGGATTTTTTTGGTAATAGATTATTAGCAGGACTGGTGTCAGTCAATCCCAGTTGACGAAATAAGGGGAGTTTTATATAAAAATGTATTAACTGCCTTAGAGGAGTAACTAGTGTAGAAGGAAACTATATGATCTGCTAGGGCTGAGGGAAAGTACCCAGGGAAGACAAACTTGGAAAGGATTCAGATTTCATTAGAAGAGGGTCTGGTGGAGCCCACCAACCCCAGAGGACTTTGATGGTTAGGCCAAGCTAGAGCTGGTTTGGAGCTGCCTGACAAGCAATTGGAGTGTAGGAATTCAGGAGGAGGGTGTTAGTGACCTGTGGAAAGGTGTGCAGTGACAAGAAGCTTCGAGAATGTGTTTGGGGCTTTTGCTTACCATGTCAAGAAGACTGTAGAAAAGTTACTCCTAGACTAAGGCTGCATAGTTGCAGCAGGACAGTGTTCTGGGCCCATGGCTGGGGTCAGCGCCACCAGATACTCTCACAGCCATACCGCCAACACCAGCCTGCACCTGAAATCATTGGAGAGCCTCTTGTGCAGTGTTCCTTCAGTACCCTCCTGAGAAAACTTAACATCATACTCCCTTCAAATGAGAAATAGTTAGAAGATATTCGGTTCTTGTAACAGAATGTATGTTGAAAAGTGCATTTGGAGCCAAGAGGCAATAACTGACACACAAATGTAAAGGACTGAATGGTCGTTTGCAAGCTTTCTCTGCCAACGTTCATAGTCTCTAGCGCCAGTTTACTGGATGACCTGTCCTTTTTATTTTCAGTCTCTATGTAGAACCATTTTTTTTTCTTGTTTATACTGTTGATCTACTTACTATAGTGGTCTGTGCCCCATTCCTTGGGATTCCTTTTTGTTTCTGGCTCATCTCATCCTCTGAGAACACTATTTCTTCTAGTCTCCCCACTTAGAAGTAGGCTTTTCTGAATATTCTTCCCCATTTCTCTGGGAGCTGCTTTCCTTTCTAAAAATCATCTTGGTCTCTCTAATTTGTCTTTTGGTCTCTATGCAATTTTCTCATTAGCACTTGGTTCCAACTCACTTCTCCAGTCTCTCTGGAGATTGGACATTATAGGAATAATTTCTAATCTGCCCTGGGTATTTCTTCATTTTTAAAATTGTCAATATTTTAATATACTGCCTGCCTTATTCACATTTTAGCATAGGTCAAGCCAGTTTGGGCAGTGGGGGGAGTGTTTTGTCACACACATACACTATGATCTTGAATTCAAAGCAGTTTTTCACTAGTCTGGCAGAAGTTAATCTGATAATATCTTTGAAGTGCTGTAAGCCAAGAACGTTTGATCATTCTTTCCTCACTCACTCCTCTCTCCCTCCTTTCATTGTGTGTATGTTTGTGTGCTTTACAATTCCCTCAATGATGTCACAATAGTTTGTTTTAATATATTAGAACATGTCACAATAGTTTGTTTTAATATATTAGAAGAGGCTCATTTTAAAAGTAAATTCCTTGAAATCAGGTGTATAGAATAGTATTCACTATTTGAACTTCCTATCAGGACATGGAGATAACTCTTTTAATCAGAACTGCTTGTAATGGGACTCATGTCTATGATTTCTTTAGAATATCTTATTCATATTTTAAAGATAACTCTACTACTGGCATAAATAAGTATTTAGAACTTGTGTTTTTGAAATTTAAAATTCAGTTTTCTGGGACACCTGGGTGGCACAGTTAAATGTCCAACTCTGGATCTTGGCTCAGGTTATGATCTCACACTTCATGAGTTCGAGCCCCACATCGGGCTCTGCGCTGATGGCACAGAGCCTGCTTGGGATTCTGTCTGTCCTCTTCGCTGTCCTTTCCCCACTTGTGTATGTGTTGCACACACTCTCTGTTTCTCTCTCAATATAAACTTAAAAATCTTTTTAAATTCAGTTTTCTGAATGAAACTGTTATTTTCAGAGGAACATATAAACTTATCTGAAAATTATTTCTATGGTTAATTTTTGTTTCTTTTTAGACAGTAGAGATATGTTATTTTTTTTGAACCTTTCATTATTGCAGGTTGACTTTGTGGTTCAGAGTGAGAATTTTACTGACATATCCTAGAAATTTCTTCAGGGATATCAATTTTTTGAAGATATAGATTATTAGTTATTGGGTTTTTTAATGTTTATTTATTTTGAAAGAGAGAGAGAGAGAGAGAGAGTGTGTGTGTGTGTGTGTGTGCGCGCGCGCTAACGGGGTAAGGACAGAGAGAGAGAGAAGATCCCTCACAGCAGTGAGATCATGACCTGAGACGAAATCAAGAGTTGGACGCTTAACCCTTGGAGCCACCCAGACACCCCAATTTTTATTGATTATAGTTGATATTGGTTATGGTATCCGAAAATTTCTAGATGATAGGTTTTCAAAAATAGATGCTTAGAATTATATATATGATGTATGGAAATTTGTTGATGTTAATCATTTTACAACAGAAAATAAAGCAAATAGGAAAATATAATTTTGCTTTTTTTTTTTAAGATTCTTTTTTCGGAAAACTGCATAACAACAACAGAAGAATCAAGGCCACTTGGTGTTCTAAATACATATATTAAGTAGATCTGAATATCTGAATAAAACCTCTGTACTTTTTGTCTTTTAATAACTTTGGCTTTTTGTAATATAAGCTTGCTAAATATTTAACTTTTTTCTCCATCAGAAACATTTATAAACATTTGCTTGTTTTTTAGGTAAAATCTGTAAAAACTGGGTCAGTTTTTTGGACAATGTGCTGCTGCTTGTCATATTTCTATATGGTAAGAATTCATATTTGAAATTATTTGAGGTCTAGCAAGTCTTTCACAGTTGGACCAATTCCTCCTCTTCATCATTTTCTTCTCATCCAGACTAGTTCTCCCCTTCCTTTCTCCTGAAATTTTTGGATCTTAATTTTATTTAATATATTCCTATTCATTACTGCTATCCTCTCTCCTACCCCCACCCCTGGAGTGTATATGGGAAGGCTAATAAATACCAACTCCTCAAATATAATATTTGCAGCAAGTGAAACAAAATTTTTTATTTTCAGATATGCATCTTTACCTAAATAATGATCCTATCCTCTAGGTAAACAACCTATGTACTTTTTTCAACAGATTACTTAGATTGGGATTCAGAATTACCCCTTCATTCTCCTGTCTTTTTTTCCCACACCACAGCCTATATAATAGTCTTGTGCTGAAAATTAGTGATAATTTAGGTAAGGTTTTATTTGTTTTTGAACAAATAATAGCATGTGAATCCAAATCATCCATGCCCCTTTTATAGTGGTTAAAAGCCAGGCACATTCTGTGCGCATTTACCCAGGTAAAAGAAAACTCATTCTCTTTGAAGTTTACATTTAAATTTTGGAGGTAATTCAGAGTCCTTCACTTAGGACTCCTACTCTGTCAGAGTAACATTGTTTTTGGTGGAAAATAGCAGTCAGTGAAGCAGTAAACATATTCTTATATGCATTGTTATGCATTGTATACTAAAGACAGTTCATTACAAGTAGTTCTGAAATATTTTAGATATGAGCAGCGTTGCTATAATGTATATATTAACATCTAGTCTCCTAATGTGACTATTGGTAAAATGGTTCTTTCAAGCTTTTGATTACTAGTATATACCTAAAACTTTGATCTTTACTAGAGCTTATTGCCTGTTGAATATACTCAAAAAAGTAATACTATTGGTCAAGAATAAACCTTATCTTTACCAAAACAGAGCCAGCTGGTAGAGCATGTGACTCTTGATCTCAGGGTTGTGAGTTGAAGCCTCACATTGGGCATATCGCGTACTACAAGCAAAAGCAGTAATCATACAACAAAGAATTAGACCAGAACATACTCCATTATTCTGATAGAATATTCTAACTTTATGATACATGCTAAACATTAAAATGGAATCTTCATTTGTAATCCCTTAGTAGGAAATAATTTATACTCAAGGGTAGTACCTTTTATTTTGAGTATCTCAAAGCATATCCAGATTATCTGAGTGTTCCTTGTAGTTCGGTTGTTGACTGGTGCTAAACATTCATTGTTCTTATTCTCAGCGGAGCTTCTTGCAGTGGAAGTCTTCTTTTTCCCCTCAAAAATGAGGGAAGTAGAAGTCTTTTTTTCCCTTTTAAAGATTTATCATCTCTATCCTAAGAATCCTCATCTTCATGACAGACTTTTTACTACCAATTCACAAGTTAAAATGTTCTCAGTGTTGTTATTAAGTTTAATCTGACCATTTCTCCAGTGACTACAGGAAAGCATGTTAGATTTATGGGATTGTTATTTTAATAATAAAAATACATTGAAAAAGGTTATATGTAGGCTTTATAAATCAATTTTAAGCATCTTTCACAATTGCTAAAATCCTAGTGTTTGTTTATATTTGTTCCTTGTATGTTTAGATTGTCATGACAAATAAAAATCAGTTTTTAAAAGCAGACATCTTAAATTATTTAACTTTGCATTTTTTAACTCATAGGTCTCTGCTTGGGGTGGTTATGTGTTTATCATCAACCTTATTCCACTGCATGTATTTGTGCTGTTACTGATGCAGAGATATAGCAAAAGAGTCTACATAGGTAAGTGATTGACTTTTGGAATCTCCATTTCTAAAAATGTTTCATATACATTTTCATTGAACAGCCATTTCTGTTTGGCTATATTACCCATAAGAAGGTAAAAATGATTTCATATATATTTTTTTCTGTTTTGTATCACTAAGGTGGGTCAGGCACTTTTACCTATGTATATTGTTACCAGTTTCTCCTTGAGTTTTTGTTTTTGTAAAAATTAGTCTACAGATACTAGATTTAATATTTGTCAGCCCATTTTTTTTCTTAATTTGGGGGAATGGGCATTCTGTATTGAAAATCATTCACATATACATATTATTCAAATTCAACTCAGTCACTGTAAGAGATTGAACATCCTCAAAGTAAACAGTTTAATAAACTTTTGAAAGCTCTTTCTGTATAATATTAAACAGAGTGTCTTCGTCCATTTGGGCTGCTAAAACAGAATACCACAGGCTAGATAGCATATAAACAACAGAAATGTCTCACAGTTCTGGAGGCTGCAAAGTCCCAAGATTAAGGTAACAGAATGGTCACATCCTTGTGAGGGCTCCCTTAACTGTTTCATAGCTGGTACCTTTTTTGCTCTGTCCTGATATGGTAGAAGGGAGGAGCTAGTTCTCTGGGCCTCTTTTAAAAGAATACTAATCTCCAGAGCCCTCACTACCCAACTACCTCCCAAATGCCACCTCATAATACCGATACATTGGGCATTAGGGTTTAAACTTAAGAATATTGGGGGAGACAAACATTCAGATGATCCTGTTGTCTATGAAATCTTTTTTTTTCTCTCTAGGTTTTAAAACAAGTCTTTTGAATAAGATGCTTAGTGATAGATGTTGTCTCAAATCTTAGAGCTCATTATCCATGATAGAGACAGAACTTTTATAAGTTGAATTATTCAGAGAGAAGTTGTGGTCTGAACCCCATGTCTTAGTAAAATAATACAATTCCAATATGATAATGTTGTTGGAAAGCAGTATCACAAAGATATAAAGCTTATTTACTTGACTATAAAAACCATAGTAGTCTGGCAGTTCCTCAAAAACTGAATCAGACCCAGTAGTTCCACTCCTAGGTATATACCCAAGAGAATTGACAGTAACTATTCACACATTATGCTAAATTCTTTTTGTATGAAATGTTCAGAATAGACTAATCCTTAGAGACAGAAAGTAAATAGGTTTAGTGGTTGCCAGTGGCTTGGGGAGTGGAAGAGTGACTGCTAATGGATATGAGGTTTCTTTGGGGATGAGGAAGTGTTCTGGAATTAGACCATGGTAATACACAACTTTGTGACTATAATACAAAAAAGCACTCTAAAGCATATCTAAAGGTGACTTATATAGGGTGTAAATCATATCAATTTAAAAAATTTATATATAGTCATTTCAGCATACTTTATAACAATCACCACTGAAATAATATATTATCAAATGCTTATTTTATACCACAAACTAAGTTCTTTACATGTATTTAACTCATTTAATTTTCATAACCGCATTGTGAAAATGTAGTGTAGGTACTGTTACTGTCCTTATATTACAGATGAGGAAGCAAAAAAGGGCATAATTTGCTCAAGACCATGTGATTGAAGCCTGAACTCAGAAGTTTTGCTGTCATAGCCCATGATACTAAAAATTACTAAAACTGTGTGCCTACCATATAAATAAATACCTTACTGTTGAAATACATTAGCCTGTGATGTACCTCTACCCTGAAAACACTAAATAGTCTTTGGGATCCAGAAAGGAGAATGACAGATTAAACTTTAAGTCTCAACTTTTTGTTTTAGAGATAAATAAGTAGAGACGTTTTTTTAAGTTAAATGCAATAGGGGAGGAATAAAGAATTTGTTTAATTTAAAAACTTCTGGGTCTTGAAAATTTAATGGTCAGGGGAATAGAGTGGGGAGCAGATTGAGGAATAGACTTGGGAAACGTCCATGAATCAGTAAGAGGAAGAAGAGCCAAAATAGTCAGAAGGAGCCAGATAAATGCATGTTAAAGAGGTCTACATAAAAGTGTAAAACATGAACAGTTTCCAGCTTCCCTTGAGTGTCAGCACTGAGATCTTGTAGGGTGGGAGTTAAGGAAAGACCTTGTATTTAGTGAATAGGATTTCTGTGGTAACTTTACAAAAAGTACGCAATTAATACTGCTTTGGTTGGCTCTTGAAAAATTTTTCTTCTTTTCAGAGGGAAGGAAAATAAAATAGTTGGATACTATTATTAAATCCTATTAAAATAAAATAGGATATTATATGTGTATGAAGTTAGATTAGTAAACGCCTCAGACAATTTCATAGTGTTGAAATTCCCTGCCCTCACCTTCCTTGTTCTTTAATAGCTTATTCCATTCATATTATTAAGGGTATTTTAGGTGATTTTTATACTTTCATAGTTTACTTCTAAATAGATGGAAAGTGATGGTATAGAAAAGTCAGCTGTTCTCTACTTTATCCCAAATGTATCGAGATTTAAGTTCAATTTAACCTAACTTAATGGTCCTGGAAAATATGAAGACATTATAAAGTTACATATACAGGTTTGTGCTCTGATTTTATCACATAACAAACATCCTTTGTCTGTAGTTCTCTCTCCTCGTGAGCAGAAACATTTAGATAAAGAAAATAATGATTGATAAATGGCAAACTCATCATCATATAAACCAAACATTTGATTGGGTTCTCAGTATCAAATTAAATGAAGTAAAAATGAATCATTTGAAATAATTATTAAAAATGGTTTTCCCTTTTGTTAAATTTTTTGTTGCATGTGTCTATAGAATCCATTGGTAAGCCAGGGAAAACTCAAAAGTTTGTTCCCATGTGGAAAGGGGCACATGGAAGATGATGTGGATGTATAGGGTATGTGTGGCCCAGGAATAGGGGGTTAGGGACAAGGGAAAAGAAAAGCCCCTGCTACTTGAAATTCGGGTGGGAAGAAACTGTTGTGTGAAGTTAGATTGCTTTGTGAAGATATTTTGGACTTGGTATATTTCACCATGTTGGGAAGTGAATTCACACAATTCTGTCACAAATAGGATTCTGATATTTTAATAGGAAATAACACCCACATCCTGTTTTGCATTTATAGAGAGAGTGGTCTGCAGGTATCGCATAACACTAGTGGATGTAAAATTATTTAACTTTTAGAAATGTTTAATCACACTTTGCATAAATTATTAAAGATACGAAGACCTGTTTAGTGGCATTCATTACGGAGGTACTCGTAATTGTGAAAATAGTTTAAATGTCCAATAGAGAAATTTTACTTTTTAAGTTTACACTTAAATTGTAGTGTTGCCAAATCTGAAATACTGTGGCACCATTAAACATAATCTTTTTTGGTATTTGATGGCATAGGAAAATGTTAATAAAAAGCAGACAGCAAGGGTTACTGGTGATATTTTTTTCTTCATACTTTTCTCTGCTTTCCAAATTTTCTACAATGGGCATGTACTAAATTCATAATAAATGAGACTTTTTCATTTATAGAAATGTGAATTTTATCTCATGGCTTATTAGAATTAAATTATTAAATTAGAATAATTTAAAGAGAAGGAAAAAATTAGTTTCTAGTATTGATAAGTGATTTTTAAACGTCACTCAAGAATTCGCTCATTGTCTGTGTTTTCTTTAGTGAGGTCATTTGAGTAAGAAGAGAGTAACAGAATCACTTTTTATATAATACATAAACTATATTTTTATGGTAATATTTGCTGGTGGAGCCATCATACAAAGAGCGAAGTATTACAAACGCATACCATGTACTTAGTTCTGTGCAGATTGTTCTAGGATTGTAGCGTGTGTGAGTGAAGAAAAGATAATCCTGCTATTGAATGAATGAAAAAGAAAACCAGAGGGATGCCTGGCTGTCTCAGTTGGTAGAACATGCGACTCTTGATCTTGGGGGTATGAGTTCAAGCTACCTGTTGGGCATAGAGCTTACTTTAAAAGCTTTCTCAAAAAAAATTTTTTTAAGTAAAACCATAAATTTTAGGTATCATATTTATATTTAAATATATTATATATAAGCAAAACATATTTAATGCTACACAACAACACACTTAAAAATTGCATGTAAAAATTCTAATACATAAAAGCTTGGAAGCATTAGAATTTAGTTTTCCTAATTCTATCTTTTTTTTTTTTTTTTGAGGAAATTTAAGCAGATCGGTTCAGTAGAGAATTAAATGTTTGTTTGTTTAATTTTTTTTTAATGTTTATTTTTGAGAGAGAGACACAGAGCGTGAGCCGGGGGAGGGTCAGAGAGAGATGGAGACACAGAATCAGAAGCAGGCTCCAGGCTCTGAGCAAATGGTCAGCACAGAGCCGGACGTGGGGCTCAAACCCACAAACCACGAGGTCATGACCTGAGCTGAGGTCAGCTGCTCAACCGACTGAGCCACCCAGGTGCCCCGAGAATTAAATGTTTAATAGATACTTAGTTTTGTGCTAATTATTAGGATGCACAGATGATCAAAAGATGGCCTTTTTCTAGGGCCATCAATGTAATTGATATAATCCATTAATACATTGTAATCATAGCATATGAACAAAATGGAAATGAGAAACAGTTTATGAAGATCAGTTATGACTTTTGAGTTTCAGGAAGGTCTTGTTAGGCTTTCCAACTGGCTGTCCTTCTGAAAGTTTTGGAGATAAATCTTGACCTTGAGAGGAGAAAATAGTGTAGAAATAGACTTACAGAGGGTTGCAATGATGTAACCATAAATGAGAGGTGCCATAACAAGGTAAAGAGTATGTACTGGCAGGAGACCTGGGTGGTTCAGTTGATTGAGTGTCCCACTCAATCTCTTCAGGTCGTGATTGGTTCATGGGATGGAGCTCCACATCAGGCTCTGCTGATATTGGGAACTTGCTTGGGATTGTCTCTCTGCCCCTTCCCCACTTGTGCTCTTCCTCTCTCTCCAAATAAATAAACTTTAAAAAAGAAAAAAACTCTATAAAAAGAGCATGTACTGCAGAACCAAATTAACAGGATCCAGTTTCCTGGTCTAGTCACTTACTAGTGGTGGAATTTTGGGCAGATTACATAATTTCTTTATGCCTTAATTAATGTCCTCAGGAGTCAAATGGAGATAATAATTCCCACCTTGTGGAATTTAAGGATAAATGAAAAGTGCTTATAAAAGGGCTAACAGAAAGTGCTATTTAAGTGTTAGCTTGCCTCTGTTGTTGATGTGAAAGTTATGAAGGGATAACCAGATAAGAAGAAAAAGTTCCAGGGGCGACTGGGTGGCTTAGCCAGTTAAGTGTCTAACTTTTGATTTAAGCTCAGGTCATGATCTCATAGTGTGTGAGTTCAAGATTCACGTCCGGTTCTATGCTGACATCATGGATCCTGCTTGGGATTCTCTCTTTCCCTCTTTCTCTACCCCTCCCTTGCCTGTGCTCTCCTCAAAATAAATAAATTTTAAAAATAAAAAAAAGAAGTGGGGAGCCTGGGTGGCTCAGTTGGTTGAGTGTCCGACTTCGGCTCAGGTCATAATCTCACAGTCCGTGGGTTCGAGCCCCACTTCGGGTTCTGTGCTGGCAGCTCAGAGCCTAGAGCCTGCTTTGGATTCTGTGTCTCCCTCTCTCTCTGCCCTTCACTCGCTCACTCTTTGTCTCTCTCAAAATAAAGACATGAAAAAATAAAGAAGAAAGAATGCCAGATGAGAGGTGATTATAAAGACTGAGGATGACTAAAGGTTTTTTTTCAATGTAGATAAACTTTCACCACAGCTATTTTGATTATGAGAAATATAGCAGAGAAATAATACTGGTGTGTTACGTAAAGTACCACATGGCAACTAAAACACAATAATAGAGTGGTGTGCTTATTTTTACTTATAATTTATAATTTAAAATTTAAAGATAAAATATATAATTGAGAAAGTCAAATATTAACTACAAAGCTTAAAAGCAAAAGCAGGTCTTTACTCCACCTTTTTCTGAATTGGCCTACTCCTTAAATTCTTATCTTGAGACAACCACTTACAGTTCTTTCAGTTGTTTCTTTTGGTTTTTCCCACAAATATACTTTTTAAAGGGTTCTGGTCACCAGTTCCAACCTGTGTGGGGGTTTTGCCACACCACCAAACCGTTCCCTGACACCAGCTAAGTGTTCGTCTACCCTTAGGTACCGTCAGTCCCATAAGACTGGCCTCTGCATTTATGCCAGTCACCAGTC
>NC_043704.1:143770102-143791844 GCF_006229205.1 Suricata suricatta
TATATTTCTTAGCTGGTAAAAGATTCATGATTTTTATGTTTTGTTTCATTTTTAAGCTTTAATTCATGTTTCTTACTATCCTTCATCCTGCTTCTTTGCCCAGGATTCACAGTAATCAAGTAGTAAAGTATTTTTATTAATCAAAGACTTCAACAGTTGTGCAATTCTTTAATCATATTTCTTAATGATGAAGCAAAATTGGTTGGATTTTAAAATACTTCCCCACTATGCTTCTTTTGGTTAATATTGTTTTGGTTTAGAGAGAATAGGGAAGGCAAAGAAATATTTTGTTAGCCCTTTCCATTAAATATCAACCAGGAGATGAAGCAGCTTGGAAATGCTAGGGTGATATGGGGCACCTGGGTGGCTCAGTCGGTTAAATGCCTGACTTTGGCTCAGGTCATGATCTCAGGGTTCCTGAGTGCAGTCCCTGTGTCAGACTCTGTGCTGACAGCTCAGAGCCTGGAGCCTGCTTCAGATTCTGAGTCTCCCTCTCTCTCTGACCCTTCCCCTGCTCATGCCCTCTTTCTCTTTTAAAGATAAATAAACATTTAAAAAACTGCTAAGGTGATTTAATGGTAGCTCAAAGTTAATGGAAACGTAATATTCACAAAACCTTTTCCAACTTTAAATAAAAGGAAGTAAGGACAACAGTATTTTATAAGTATAAAGAGTATTGTCAACATAAGTCTTTGCTATATCAGGAAGAAGGTACTTAAAGGTTAGTTTGGGAAACAACAGGAGTTTCTTGAAAATTTAAAGTTTTAATGGAGCTTGAATCAGAAGTTTTAATTGTATATAACAACTCATTCGTGCACCTTAAGTCAAGGATGGTAGTTTTCTGTATGAATTTGGCCCTACCCCGTACCCTTGGATAAAAAATAAAGTATTTTAACAGTGAAAGATGTTTAAGCTCTGTTTAGAAGATTACTATTTGCCTTAAGTCAAAGGGATTTTCTTTGGTGGCAAATAAACAATAATAGATCTTGTAAAATGGCCATTTTTTTCCTGGAATTCTTCGAGCACATTGGGAATAGCATATGCAGTAGTGAATGCCAGTAAGTGTACTTCCACAGGATGGCAGTGTGGTAACGTTTTCATGATGTAATAAATGATTTACAACATTATTGGTATTGTGCATTTTCTTAAGAGTTCATTTACTCTGCTGGAAAGCTTTGTTCTTCTCTTTAAAAGGGTAAGAAAAGTAGGCTAACATGGATGGATGGAAAGTTGTGATAGTTGTAGATAGTAATTTGGTCAAGTTTCCTAGAGAGTTCATAGGAAGAATTAGTGGGGAATGATTGCATTCTATGGGTTTGTGTTGTTGAGGTCTTCCTAGAACAGTAGAGAATGGTACAAATGTTGTCTACTGCTTCTTCAGTGCGCATGTCAAGAAGGGGAGCTCTCTTTCTCCTCGAAGTTTTTATAGAGCTAAGGTTGTTTTCCTTTTTTTACGGATGTGACATGTACTTGTTTCATTGTATTGTGGTTATTTGTGTACATCTGATTTTCCCAATTAAATGTCTAACGCTTAGAGGATAGGATTGATCTTAAATAGAGTTTTTTGTGTCCTTAGAATGCCTGGACCATAATGACATAAAGTTAATATTTGAATGAATGAATTTGGTAATTTTTAAACACACTGTTAGATGCTATTGTACAGAGCGTAGAGTTCACTTTGTAGTAAAGATGATGTTTATTTTTAAGAATTGAGAGTTATTTCACTTTCTTTCTACCAAGTATATCTAATTCTTATTTTCTGCGTTTTAAAACCTGGCTTTGTAAATACGATTTAAGTTAAGGTATAGATATGTGTATCTAATTTTACAGACTCAATGAGAAGAACAATATTAAGCAAGATGAGTTTGTGATATTTTATATTACCTGGCAAGCACTCCTGATTTAATTAAATGGAAATACTTGTCTGTGTCCTAAAAAGTGCTGTTAGAAGCAACATCTATCCCCCAATGTAAACGTCTCAGGATCAGTGACCCCCAAAATATTTTAAAAAATAGGGAAGCATGAATCCAGTTCTTTTAAAAGAAAATGGTGATCTTTGGATTGTTGCATATATCACACTTAACAGCTTTGTATCACTGGTGCATGTCTGATATGGATAGGAGTATTC
This sequence comes from Suricata suricatta, assembly GCF_006229205.1. Taxonomy (NCBI): domain Eukaryota; kingdom Metazoa; phylum Chordata; class Mammalia; order Carnivora; family Herpestidae; genus Suricata; species Suricata suricatta. The sequence continues at coordinate 143,772,231 of NC_043704.1, forward strand.
AAAATATTGTCGAACTTATTTCTGTTAATTCAGTTTTATCTGACATTAACCTCTGTTTACAAAATAAAACAAATTAATGTCCCACCTGGTCTTTTATATTTTCTGAGGTTGGGGTTCTTTTTCTTGAACTCCTCTCTGTCACTCATTATTAATTTGAATTCTAATGCATCTGCTTCTGTATAGAGTTTTTTTCTTTACTAATGTTAGTGTCTCTATGAAGTTGCATAAAACCTTGAATAAGTATGGAAATGAATTTGAGCAAATCCCTGAGAGGAAACTTCCATAGTTTCCAAGCAAGTGATTGCTAAAGTTTTTATATTGTTAAGCATAGTATAGTCCCATTTGAAGAGAGAGTATGAACATGAATGTGCTTATGTGTGCTCACCATATCTTTTAGTGATTAAGTCTGGAAAATGACTTAGAGAGGGAAGTAAATGGGCTAGAGACTTTTACTTTTTGTTTATTGTTGCTTTTACATTTAGAACAAACTAGTAATTCATAGAGACAGATGAAGATTTGTCTTTACCTTCTGGGATGGGGGGAGGGAGGCACAGCTGCTTACTGAATATGGAGTTTTCTTTTGGGATGAAGTTGTTTGGGATGAGAGAGTGGTGGTAGTTGCTTAACATTGTGAATGTACTAAATGCCTCTAAATTGTTCACTTTTAAATGATTATATATAAATTTCACTTCATTTTTTTAAGGCTTTATTTACTTTTTTTGTTCAGCATGTGCCATTTATCATACTTAATCCAAATTCTGTGACAGTGTTAGAACATTCAGTGCTCATTAGTGTTAGAAAAAGAAAGAGAAGTCTAGCCTAAGAGGTGATGGTGCTGTTTGGACATAAGTAGACTTACTTATAATTAAAATACATAAATGACAGAAGGTTTTCCCATGCCTGGCATTTCTAGATGTGCCTCTCTGTATTCAGTTATTGTCTAGGGTTTGATTTAGCAGCTCTAGGTACCTAATAAATGACCTGTCTAATAAAAGAATCTTAGGTTATTATTGTTGGGGAGGGTAATCTACAAATCTTTTTGGCCAAACCTCTCATTCTATAGTGAGGAAACTAAAATTTTTGTTAGGTAGTTGTTCAAAATCAAGATCACTTGTTCCCATTTTTTTTCTGATCTGTCTTTATGACTCTGTGCCAGGTCATCTACACAAGACTGATGGAAACATGCTGATGCTAGAAATCCTATCAACCCAATCGAGTGACAGTTTAAGTCACATAATATAGAAATTCTGATTTACTTAACTTTTATTGCATTTGTGTTCAAGTACCTCACTGAGGATAATTCCATTCCAACATTAACATGTCTAGAAAGCACATTATTAGGTGGATTGCTTCTGTAGTCTCATCTAGACAGCCAGTTCTCCATTGGCTTGAGGATATTGGAAAGTTTATTCATGTACACTGGTCTTTCCTATTAAATTTACTTCAGCTTCTTATCCTTTTCCTAACACCATAGTCCTCTCTTACACAGTTTGAGAGATAATATTTGAACCATTAGCCCATGATTTACCTTCTGTAGATGGGTTTCCTTTGAAAGCAAATAAACTCAACTAAGTTGAGGGAAGAGAAATGTGTGATGCTGAATGTTATGTTACAGTGTAGAATATGGATATGTATACTTTTAACAGTTCTCCTCCTAAATACACGCTCAGCTAATAGAATACTTTGCCAACAACTATTGATTGTACTTCATAAAATGATGTAAATAAGCTTTATCAATGGAACAGTTTTCAAATTAACTTATTTCATATGGGTTTTATCTTTATTTCTAAATAATTATCAATTACAATGATTCCAAATTCTAACTTTCTCTGTAATGCACTTAATCTAATAGTGACCTGTGAATATCTAAATGCAAAACAAGTCTATTACACAGATTCTCACCCCTCCCCCATTTCCCTGTACATTTATGTTGATACATAAGCCAAGAATACTATAATATATATTCAATGCCAAGAGCAAATTATTTTCCTTTAATATACCCTAATAAGTTCATTAACTGGTCTGTTTTATGGCTTGACTTCTGTATACTTAGTCCTTTTCTTTTATGACGGAAAACTTGGTGGACAGGGTTTTTTTTGTTTCTGATTTCTTAGAGGTACTATTAGAATGTTAGGCTATAAAAAGGATGTGGAATACTTGAGAGCTTTTGAGACAGTAGCAGCTATTCATGTATGATGAGGATAAGTATTCTTTATCTTTAGGTCATGCTTCAGAGTAATGCCGATAGGAACAGTGTTTACTTATTTATGTGTTACATAGCTTCTGGGCCATGTCAGTTCTTAATGATAGATTGAAATTTGATTCCGTATGAGGAAAAGGAAAGCAGCACCAGTCTCCTAAACTCTTCTAAATGATATTTTGCAAATTTAAACACTTACAATTTTTTTTAAAGATTGGCAGAAAGAATTTTCATGATTTATAGTATGTGATTAACGATTGAATATATATCAAATAGAGCAGTCATTTCAAGATTCTGTTCTTAAAATAAGGTTAAAGTTTGTTAAAAACATATGAGTTATGTTTGAAGTACTTAATGGTAGTAGTAAATTATCCTTATTTCCTATTTTGTCTTTATAGCATATAGCACTTTCTACATTGTGGGTTTAATATTATCCATGCAGATACCCTTTGTGGGATTCCAGCCAATCAGGACAAGCGAACACATGGCAGCTGCTGGTATGAAAAAATATTTATTTTCCTTTTTCTGGAGAATATATGAATGCATGACTGATCAGTCTTCAAGGGAATGAACTTTTTTTGGTGTGTGTTGTTTTTAATTTTCATCATACTGGTTCTGAAACATTGCCACTATAAAATGTGAATGTCGTTCGTTGAGACTTTTCTGGTACTGTGTTCCCAAATGCGCTTATTTTCCCAACTACTGTTGTTTTGAAAAGGGAAAATTTTGCCTAATCCATGTTATTTGCAGACACTAAATAACATACGCTTTGTTTAAACAAATATGAAGCAATGTATCTGTATACTGAGTTTACTGTGCCGCTGGGTTTGCATTTCAGCACGTTAAGATAGAACATTTTATAAATTTATGTGTCCCTTACATCTCTCAATTATTTTATCCACTGACTGAAATTAATGGCTTTTATATTGATTATGAAGCAATATAATATTCCTCTGTATAAACAGACTACTTTGACGTTATTAATCTAGGTCACAATTAACAAGATAATGGGAGAGCTTTGAATAAAACTTCAGATTCTCAACACAAGGTCATGACACCTATGGAAGTCTGTGGGTAGCTATTTTATTTGCAACATTTTATAAGTATCAGAATGTTTAACTCTAGCAGGATGTTCCATAGCTTGTATCAGATTCTAGGGTACAATCTTGAAACCCATCCCCTCCCAAATAGGTTAAGAATCCACACCTTACTGTTACAGAGCATCTTATGAATACTTTTACTTACATTTCTAATTTTTAAAATATATTTATTTATTTTTGAGAGAGGGCGAGTCGGGTAAGGGGAGAGAAAGAGGTAGACGGAATCCCGTGCAGGCTCCACACTGTCAGCATAGAGCACATTGCTGGGCTCGAACCTATGAAGGTCAGGCAGGACATGAGCCGAAATCACGAGTTGGAAGCTTAGTCAGCTGAGCCACCTAGGCACCTCCCTTACATTTCTAATTTGATATTATAAAATTACCAAGTAATTTGATAGAGAAATGCATATCCAGTTTTGATAAATATATCATTTATAGCAGTGTATGTGAAGATACACAATCATCTCACTTTTTATTTATATAGGTTATTATTTCCTAAAAATCTCTCTTTGTTTATACCTTACCTAACCATTCTAAAATGGTTAATATTGTGAAAAATAACTTTTATTACTAAATTTTTTAGAAGAAAAGTCAATATGCCATGTTGGATTTTAGAGTTTTTGTGTCTTTTTGTTTTACACTGAGTTCTTTTGTATTATGTTTTGTGTATTTTGACAATTGAATACTTTTTGCTATTACTGCTTTAATTTTATTGTAGCACTCACTCTTATGTTTAATAATTTAGAAACCTAACATAAGTGTGTAATTGAGGTCACGTCCTATCACTCAGCTATAAATAGTAACTATCAGGATTCTTCTGCTCCATATCATTTGTATCTTTCAGTAAATCTTAGGGCTATTATTTTTTAATGGCAATTCTATATTTTTTCTCCTTAGAAAACATGTCACTAAAATATAGGACAAGAGAGGAGTTTAATGTGATAAATAAGCTCTAATCCTTGAAATGAGATTGGTCTGGTCTGCATATGGGGAGTCTAATCATTTTAAAAAATAACAATTGTTTTAATTGCTTAACTGTCATTTGACAAAGGAAATGTTGGTTAGATGAAATGACTAGTCTTTGATATGTAAAGTACAGGGTATTCAAAAAACTCATCTAAATTAACATTTTAAAATATCTTCAGGAAAGTGCTTTGTTGACTATTCATATCACCCTTTTCTTTAATTAGGTGTCTTTGCATTGCTGCAAGCTTACGCCTTCTTGCAGTATCTGAGAGACCGGTTAACAAAACAAGAGTTCCAGACCCTTTTCTTTTTGGGTGTATCACTAGCTGCAGGTGCTGTGTTCCTTAGTGTCATCTATTTGACTTATACAGGTAGGTGTCATAACCTATAGATTGTAAATCCTGTCTCTAAATTATTCCAAAAGGTAATTCTTCTGCAAATTTTGTGCATTTTTCATTTATCCTAGTAGTTCAAATATTGTATTCTTTACAAAAAATATGAAAACAATAGTCAAAGGTGTTAAAATCTGAATAACACTACAAATTGTGATTTTTTTTTAAACTGTACCTTAATTTTGGTGCTTCAGGCTCTGATAAGTGTACTTTCAAACACCCTTCTCTTGATAGATGGAATAGGCCCAAACTGTATAAAATTCAAAGTTTCCAGTGTTACCTCCTGCAAGCTTGCCCTTTCTTGTGTGCATTACACTCTATCTCTTTCCAACTTCTAAACACTCCACCAAATCAGTTTCCATCTGCTCCTGGCGTAGCTCAGAATCAAGAAGGATTAATTGACAACAGTAAAGATGTTTAAAATCATCTTTGACCTTTATCTAAATTTGGCATACTGGATTAAATAATTTAGACATCTTCCCCCTTTTTAAGTGATCAAATGCTATCTTGATGTCTTAGCTTTATTTTGCTACTCAATTAGAAGTTTAAACAAGAATGGGAAAACATTGTACAGTTTTATCTGTCAACTTGTGTATCTCTGGAAATGTGATCTCCATGGATATTTGTTTTTGTGTGATTACTAACCTTATTTTATCTGACTGCCAGCTGTATGAAATATTTTGTCACCTACAAAAAAAACCAAATTCTTTTAATACTTTAACATAACAATCAGTAAACATAAACAGTAAATAGGCAGATTGATTTCCTCTACATTTTTCCTCCCAAGGTTACATTGCACCGTGGAGTGGCAGGTTTTACTCATTATGGGACACTGGGTAAGTGCAGATCAGTTTTTTGCCCTCATTATTTTAAAAAACCTCTGTTATATTTCAGTATCTCTGTCAGTACTTCGGTAGCGTTTCTGGAGTGTATCTAGCATACACTAGTGTAGTAAATGTTGACTACCTCGTAATTTTCTTTGTTTAAAATTCCTATTTAGAATACACCTTTAGTGTGTCACATGTAAGTCACACATTTCTTTTCTACATAGTCAGCCCCATATGTAACATTTGTGCACTTTTAATGATTTAGGGTAACATTTGTGCACTTTTAATGATTGAGTTTTGTTTTTAACCATTATATTCAGTTTCCATCTTCTAGTGATATTTAATTTTTAACTTTTAAGGTACAATGTTATAAGCCCATATGCCATAGATAAGAAGAAGACATTTAACTTTTTTCCTAATGACATATTATCCTAAGTTCCTTGCTGGATATTTTTAATCTATCAAATATAATTGAGGATACTTTGCTATTATAAAACAATAAAAATTTTGGTTTTAAGTTAGACAACTAGTTCAGTAACACCTGTCTCTAAAATGTTTTCCTAAGGATTAGAGTACAACCCATTGATGATAATTTATCATTTCCTCTTTCACTGTCTTCTTTGTTACTCCCTATGTGGCCCAATAAATCTGTTAATAAATAATTTATTGACTGGGCCTGCCCTTGGGCTTGATACCAGAAGGGCTCATGCCTGCGTCTAATTAAAGGTGTAAGCATATTATTTATAAATTACTGAAGCTGACATGTAGACACATATTTTAAGAGATTGTGGATCACCGAAAAGTTTGGGGAGACATCCCTGATTGTAGTTATTATGATTAGGTCAAACTTAAAAAAATTTTTTTTCTAACATTTATTTATTTTTGAGAGACACAGAGAGAGAACACAAGTTGGGGGTGATGGGGGGGATCAGAGAGAGAGAAATGGAATGTGCAGCAGGCTCCAGGCTCTGAGCCTTCAGCACAGAGCCCTACATGGGCCTTGAACCCACAAGCTATGAGATCATGACCTGAGCTGAAATCAGACACTTAACCAACTGAGCCACTCAGGCGCCCCTACAAGGTCAAATTTTTATTTTATGAGTCATACTTATTTGACCATTTGGGATCTCAGGTGTTTCAGGAGTAATTTGTTCGTTTCCCTCACCTACCTTTGCATCGTTTTGTTAAGAAAGATATCACCGGCAATATGGTATCTTAATGGATAAGGTATTTCTGCTAGTAATAAGTCCAAAAGAGTGAAACTTGTTGATACAAACGTAGGAGATGATAAGCAAACTGCAGGTAATTCCTATTTGAGTGAAGATTTTTGTATTAAAGTCAGAACCAACACTTTTATAACTGGTTTTATGTAAGTCTTCCAATTTTAGGGGTGGCATATTGGTTTTTAGTTTTACCAACGTAGACTAGATTTATTTCCAGTTAGCAGGTTCCATTGGAACATACTTCTAAGCAAGAAAAGGTGGGGAATAGGAACCATGTTTACAGTCCAAGGAAATTTTTTCATCTAAAAGAAGCTCCTTCCTATTTTAATTTTAAACAATATTAACTTTTTAAATACCAGGTATGCAAAAATACACATTCCAATTATTGCATCAGTGTCTGAACATCAACCTACGACCTGGGTGTCTTTCTTCTTTGATCTACATATTCTTGTGTGTACCTTCCCAGCAGGCCTATGGTTCTGCATTAAAAATATCAACGATGAAAGAGTATTTGGTAAGAGATTTTTAATCACTGCTTTGATTTGGAACAGTTTGTTTATTTTCTTTATTGAGATTATCACTTTAAAGTTTTATTTCTCTTTGCTTGGGTCTTTACATATTCAAGATAAATTTCCTCTCATTTTGCGTGTTTAGCCAAGAAAAATTCAGTGGATTTGTGTTATATAGATATACTCATATTATTAACTGTTCTAATTTAGAACTAGTATATAAATTTCACTTGATGATGCTTTCTGAGAGATTAATGCTACTTATAGATCATGGCTGAGAATTGGAAATTATAACTTTGTTGACAGTATAGTCTTTATTTTCTATATTAGATCTGATTACAGGGGCGCCTGGTTGGCTCAGTTGGTTAAGCCTCCGACTTCGGCTCAGGTCAGATCTCACGTTTGTGGGTTCGAGCCCCGCGTCGGGCTCTGTGCTGACAGCCAGCTCAGAGCCTGGAGCCTGCTTCCAGTTCTGTGTCTCCTTCTCTCTCTGCCCCTCCCCCTCTCATGCTCTGTCTCTCTCAGTATCAAAAATAAAACATTAAAAAAAAAATTAAAAAAAAAAAAAGAGTTGCTGATTACATAGGAAGAAGTTCGCATGGGAATCCATTGCCCAAATTTCAATGTAAAAAGAATCATCTTTAAGTAAACATCCTCTTCACTGATAGATTTGTGTATATTTCCAACTAAAATGACAGTAATACAGATTAATGACATTCAAAATATAAGTAGGCAAAATAAGCAGATACCAGAGACCTTTACATGATTCAGTCATCACAGGAAGTGTGTTGTGGCTGTTTTGCATGTGTTAAAACGTGAAACTTTAAAAAGGTTTTTAACATGCTCAGGGTCACACAGGCAAACATTTTTTAGTACCAGGATTTGAACTTGTACAAGTATGATGCATAAACCATGAGAGACACTCAAGTTACTATTCGAGAGTAGAGTCAGAAGAGGAAAAATAGCACCTGCCTGTGTTATAACCAAGGATGGCATTCCTTCATGCCTTGTTTATGTAGATCATTGGACTCTGGATAAGGCCATATTAATATCCTGTCATTAAGAAGGATTTAGCTTAAACATTTTGCCCACCTCATTACTTAGGAATTTCAATCCCAGATATATGCATACCCAAGAGAAGTGAGTGCATATGTCCAACAAAGGACATCTTTAAGAGTGTACATAGCAACTTTATCCCTAATAACCCCTAATTAGAAACATTCTGAAGATTATCAGCAGTAGAACAGATTAATAAATTCTTATGTGTTTGTGCAATATAATCGAAATGTGCAATATAATCGAAATGTGCAATATAATCGAAAAATAGCATGGATAGAAGCATCTGATGGGTGGTTCAATCAGTTGAGTGCCTAGCTCTTGATATCAGCTTGCCCTCCTTCCCTCCCTCCCCTCCCTCACCTCTTCTCTCCTCCCCCGACCCCTCCCCCTTTGCCCACACTCAACTCTCTTTCTCAAAAAGAAAAGAAGAGCATGGGTAAATAAAAAAATAAATAGTACGGAAGAGAACATTTTTATATAATTTCTATTTTAAGAAGTTCAGGAATAAAGAAAACTGAATTAATGTTTTAGAAGTTCAAATAGTGATTACCTTTTTTTTTATGCAGGGGGAGGGCATCTGTTTAGTGGGAAGAGGCACGAGGGGTCCTTCTGAGGGTGAGACACAAGTGTTCTCTAGTTTGGTATTGGTGGTCATTACATAGATGTGTGCATATGTAAAAACGCGTTGAGCTATACACTTAAGAATACGGTATAATCTATTGTTTAGTCAGAAGAAATGAGTTGCAAATGAGATAAAGAGTTTGTAAGTCTCTTGGCAGTAACTTTACAGGTTCCTCCTTTGGTTAATAAATTGTATTCTTCTCATCCCATTCTTAACTCTGTTATTTTGAGAGACCACAAATGAGAGGGGCAGAGAGAGGGAGGGAGATAGAAGCAGGGCTCACCTGAAGCAGGGCTCGAGATCAGGAACTGTGAGGTCACGACAGGATCACGACCTGAGCCAAAGTCAGATGTCTGACTGACTGAGCCGCCCAGGCTCCCCACCCCGTTCTTACTTTAAAGCAGGCTAGATACCAGATACTTGTATTGGCTTTGCATAGACTCTTCGCTTCTATACATTTATTGAGCCTAATAGTATAATTCACCAAATAAGGTTTTCATCTGTCAGTGGTTGATTTCCTAATGTGTGATCCTGTTAACAAATAATGAATTGTCATCTTTCCCGCAATATTAAATTTAAATCTAATAATAAAATGTAAGTCCTGATACATTTGCCTAAAACTGTTGACACATAATGTTCAGTCCACTTGACTTACAGTTTCTAAATATGACTGTTAAAATGGTTGGTATTAATCAGTGTAAAAACAATTAGCCTTTTTATCTCTTTTTATGAGATGTTTGTCTCTTTTTAACTCTGGTTTATTTTTAGCTTTGGTAGCATTAAATTTTGAGTTGAGTTTCCTGGGAACATCTTCTGAAGTGTCATAAGAGAACTTGTCTTTGCAGTTGCTCTGTATGCAATCAGTGCTGTCTATTTTGCCGGCGTAATGGTGCGGCTGATGTTGACTTTGACTCCGGTCGTCTGTATGCTGTCTGCAATTGCCTTCTCAAATGTTTTTGAGCACTATTTGGGGGATGACATGAAAAGGGAAAACCCACCTGTGGAAGACAGCAGTGATGAGGATGATAAAAGAAACCCAGGAAATTTGTATGATAAGGTGGGAATCTAAGTAAGGCCTTTACATTTTTTATGTTTCATTTTTTCTACTGTGGTAAGAATTATACATATTAAGAAAAAGGATTTAGGCAGCCTGTGACATTTTTATTTGGTCTCTACTGTTTGCCTCAAAATTTGGATCCTGTTTGGTCTTTTAGCTTAAAAGAAAATACAGTGCAATCAGAGAAGGAATTCTCCTTTCCTACTGTCGGGTTTTCTCTAAAACTTGTCCACTTTTGAGAGTAGAAACCTTGTACCCTACTTACACAAAATTTTGCATTTCTGAAACTTATGTGTACAAGTGCTTATCCTTTAGGTCCATATTCAGTGTAAACTTTTAAAATATTTTGTTGATTGAAAAGTATAATAAAGGTAATAAAGCCTCTACTTTGTTAGCAGCAAGTTGCTGGGCAGCATGATGGAATTCATTGGAACATGTCACGTAACACAGCAGGAGTATATTTGATTCAGGAATAGAAGAGACTTGTAAGAATTAGGGCACTTGTTTTGGATGACTTTTTTTTTTTATCCCAAGTTACTTATTTTCACAAGGAAGGGGCAAGAAATTTCATGAAAAACTTAGGGCTGCTTCAGGAGCACGCGTGTCATCCTGGCCCAGGAGCCTGTCCTCGTCATCTCCGGACCATGCGGTTTTAGTCTGTGCTGCCGGAGCAAGCGCTTGGACAACATGTTAAACTTTACTATTTGGATATTAACTAGGTTTTTAAATACCAACAATCAGTGAAACTTCCTGGTATAAATATTAACTTTAAGCAAAAGTCTTCTTTTCCTTATTATAGGTCCAATACAATTCATACAAATTTGTGTTAATTCTTGCTTTTGTGGTAGTTGTTTTGTATTTCAATTGAGAGCCTATGAGTCTGTCCTTTTGGTTTGGGGTGGGATTTTTTTGTTGTTGCTTTAAAAAATGTAATCTTAACAAGTCTTATTTTGTTATTTTGGGGTTTTGGTAATTAGATAAATTCTGATAATGCTGGTTTTTCCAATACTAAAGTCCTATAGATCTGAATTATAGGTGGACATTGTCATTTTCAGGATAAGAAATTCAGATTTTATAAGAAAATGTTGCCAGAATGAGGCTTTTGGTTATCTCCTTTGTTTTTCTGTTTGTTTCATTTGTATTTAAATAAAGCATAAGGGCACCTGGATTTGAAAGCTTCTTACCAGAGATATTTTGCTCTGTAATCAGTAGCCTTCTCATTAACATTGAACTTTAGACTCTACCTTGATAATTTTTAGAAAGCATTGAATCACCCACACAAGAATACCTGATAATTGTACAATTTCTTCAAAGAATTAAATTGATTTAACATTTTCCCTGAGTGTTTTAATAAAACAAGACAAATGATGGACTAGTCTAACCAGTATTTCATATCTTCAGGCAGGTAAAGTGAGGAAACATGTAACTGAGCAGGAAAAAACTGAAGAGGGATTAGGTCCTAATATAAAAAGCATTGTCACCATGTTGATGCTGATGCTATTGATGATGTTTGCAGTCCACTGTACCTGGGTCACAAGCAATGCCTACTCCAGTCCAAGTGTGGTCCTTGCCTCTTACAATCATGATGGGTAAGAAAGTAACTTGGCTCCAAAAGGGTTTTATACCTACCCTGTTTTTCTGTCTCAGAAGATAGAATGGTGTTTGTGAGGCTCTGCATTTGAATCTACATGTTTGTCTTTCACCCTCCACCCCGTACACACTCCGCCTCAGCTTCTGCTTCACTTGGGTACTTGTTAGACTTACAGAATATCAGGCCCCATCCAGAACCACTAATCCAGAATCTGCTATTTTCTCAATATAGCCAGTGATCTGTGTGCATATTACAGTTTTATAAAGCACTACGAGCTCTTCATGGACGTTTCTCCCTCCCTATTGTTGAGGCTTTTAAAACATGAGATTGTTTAATGGTTTAGCACCTCAAGATTTTAAGTTACCCTCTTCACATTTAAGATCTTAGTTACAAGAATATTGTGCTTCTTTTCAGCACGAGGAATATCTTAGATGATTTTAGAGAAGCTTACTTTTGGCTAAGGCAAAATACAGATGAACATGCCCGAGTGATGTCTTGGTGGGATTATGGCTATCAGATAGCTGGAATGGCTAATAGAACTACTCTGGTGGATAACAACACCTGGAATAACAGCCACATAGCACTGGTAAGAATTTGATTAAAGATTAAAAATTATAAATCTTTATTACTCGGCTTCACTTGTGATTAAGTAGAGAATGTGGTTAAAAGTATTCTTTCCTGAATTCTCAAAATAACTCTCCACATGTGTATTGAACAAAATGAATTCCAGGTATGCTATCTATTTTGTTTTTAAGAATGGTATTTACTTGGGGTCCCTGGCTGGCTCAGTCAGTAGAGCATACGACTTTTGATCTCCGGGTCATGAGTTCAAGCCCCATATTGGGCATGGAGCCTGCTTAAAAATGAAAACAAAATGGTATTTACTTAAGCTTCATTCAGAATTGTAGGCTCATTTCTGGCATATTACATCATATGTTTAGCTCACTGAAGAATTCAGCAAAATCTGAGACTTACTGTTTAACTTGTATTTTCCATTTTTAAATTAAAATTATTTGCAAGGATGTAAAGCCAAAGGTACTTCATTTTATGGGCATGTAAATTATGTCCACTCAAATAAGTAATTTGCATAAATTAAGGTAATCCCCTCTCTGTTCTCTAAAGATTTTAAGTAGATAATGGATGTTAACCAAATGAGTTCTGTATGTAGTAGCATTGTAGCAAGTCATTGGACTTCCCGCAGACTGAGAAGAATACATTTATACTAGCTAGATTGCTGTTGATCCCTGGCCTTGAAGTTCAGGGTCATTGTATTTCTTATAGGCTTGCCTGCTTTTATATTAAAATATTAATTTCATGAAATTTAATTATTAGAACATGTGTTCAGATTTTGACATTTCTGCTGTAATTGGTTCTATTAAGTGAGATCCTTATAAATCTTGGTAAATTTGCTGACTTCACAGCAAATCATTTCTTTAAAAAGAATTCCATGTAAATCAAACTCTTGAGGTATATTTCACCCAATGTACATTTTTATTTTTAGTGTATTATGGGACTAAGTATATAATTCTCATTTTTTATTCTAAAGGTAGGAAAAGCTATGTCTTCAAATGAATCAGCAGCCTACAAAATCATGAGGAGTCTGGATGTAGATTATGTTTTGGTTATTTTTGGTGGAGTTATTGGCTATTCTGGTGATGACATCAACAAGTTTCTTTGGATGGTTAGGATAGCTGAAGGGGAGCATCCAAAGGACATTCGGGTAAGAAACTAGATCATTCCATATGTGTGAAAGGCAGTTCTCAGGGTCCCGAGTAATTTTTTATCATGCTAGCTGTATCATACTTGTTTTTGTCATCTTATCCCCAAATTCATCCCTCACTCTTACTTTACAATTTATTACAGATATACTATGAGCCTTTTTCGCAGGTTTAAAACTTTTGAAATTCATCCCTGGTACTTCTAGTCTCCCCTATGAAACCGTCCTTTCTCAAGACTCTTGATTTTTACTTCTTCACAGCCTCTCACTTCTGCCCTTTCTTTCCACTTTCATTGCTTCCACTCTGATACTAATGCTTATGATTGTAAGCCTGACATAGGACAGTAACCTTGAAATTGCTGTGCTTTATTTTAATCTTGTTTCCTCTCCCTATCTAATATGACATTGATCATGTCACTTTCCAGCTTAAATGCCTTTAGTAGATTAAGGGCCTTGAAATCAGAGAGACATGCGTTGAAACGAAAACCCCGCACTGTCAGCTTGGTGCTATGGACAGCTGCTTCTTGGCCAGTCAGCATTACATGCTTGAAGCTTGAGGTCTCATTCTTGGTTCTGGTGTTATGCTGATTAAGGTTGCCTAAGATTATCACTGAAGAGGAGTCCAGGAATAGTTAATTTGTGGTGCTCTTATGAAAATTTGTAGTAATGTGGATGAAGCTCAACCTCGTGGCTGGTATGAAATAATCTCTGGAATGAAGCAGTGGAGTAAGATGCAAACTCCTTAGCTTGGAACGTAAACCCCTTAGTGCTTCACTTTCCTTGGCTGGCCTCTTATCCCTCTGCCAACTTTTTTCCATCTGTCAGTCTACTCTAGTCCATGAAATTGGCCTTGTGGTTTCTTTCTTTGACTTGTATTATACCTGTGTTGATATACTCTTCTCTTTCTTGGAATACTTTCCCCACCACATATGTGTCCACTTTCCAGAAGCCCTTCTCTTGCGCGTCTGTGTATTTATTCATCATCAAATCACATGCAGCCTGTTCTTTTAGTAGATTTTAAGATATGTCTCCCTCTCAGTGTGAGCTCATAGAGGATTGGCACCCAGCATTGTGGTTTACATGATGAAGGGGCAAAAGAGGAGAGTAAGATTCACCAGTGACCCAGAATCAAAGAACCTTTTGGGAAAATGTATGTATGTGTGTCATGTGACAGGGACAAAGTAAAGCCCTCAACCTTCTATTAAAATGTAAATGCTATGATGTTTTCCCTTAATTACGATTTTAAAACATTACCTCATTGTATTAATAATTTTCCCAGTATGTGATTTTCATTTGTGGATTTGTTTTTTAACATTGTTAAAGTTGTGACATGATAAATCTAGTTTTCATGCTTTTTAAATATAGTGGTTTTGAAATTTGAGAATAGGTAATACATTCACATCGTTCAAAAAATAAAATATAAAGAGATACACAATAAAACTTACCCCTCCTTCAGGAAAAGCAAAAGTCCATGGTAATTACGTAGTGTTTTCCTCTGATTTCTTATTCAAGCATAGAAGTAGTAGCAAAATACACACCTTGTTTTTGCTTTTTTTTTTTTTTTTTCCACTTTGCAGTGTATCTTGAAGACCTTCCCATATTAGGGTATGGAGAGCCTTCTCCATTCCTTTATTGCAGATCTGCAGTGTGGTTCGTTGTGTGTGCACCATGGTTTATCTAACCTTTCCCTACGGATGGACAGTTAGATTGTGTCCAGGTTTTTAGTCTTATGAACAGTGGTATAATGAGTTATACTTTTTGCATTCATTATTTTGCCCATATATCAGTATGTAGGATAAATTCCTAGACAAGGAATTTCTGTCGCCAAATTGGTACTCTTTGAGATTAATAAATAAATTTGATGTAATCCCAATAAAAAACTACCACAAGAGTTTTCTAAACATTTCTCCTCCCCAACCAAAGAACTGATTTTAGAGTTCTTAGAGAAAAATAATGAACATTTAGGAAAACTCCAAAAAGCTGTAATGCAGTTGGAGAGGGCTAGGCTACCTGCTATTAAACCATAGTGTTGGTACCATTCTTTTTAAATAATTGAGGTCTTATAACATGGTTTAAAGTCTGTTCTCCCTCACTCCAACAAAGACTCGTTCCTTTCTTGTGTTTTCTTATGCACTCTTGTTTATTTTTTATAAATGATTTCTAGACTTGGCAAAAAAAAAAACACCCACTATGTCATACTTCTGCAGGTTTCTTTTAGAGGTCATGTTAAATTTATAAATTAATCTTCTATACCATATTTTTTGATATGTAAGCTTTTTGAAGATGCTTCAAAAGCTGCCTCTGTAAGGGAGAAAAGGGAGGGAACTGGTAGCTTTGAATGTTACATTGAATTGACAGAAATTTAATTTCATTCCTATAGGAAAGTGACTATTTCACCCCACAAGGAGAATTCCGTGTAGACAAAGCAGGATCGCCCACGCTATTGAATTGTCTTATGTATAAAATGTCGTACTACAGATTTGGAGAAATGCAGGTTGGTTATATCAGTTCTTACATAATCTTATTTTTAAACTAGTCTTGTTTGCTTCTTGAAAACAGGATAATGAATGTTATAGTTGTGCTGTGAAGAAAAATCTGCTTATCTAAAGATTCTGTATCCCCACCCCTTAAATTTAGATTTCTGAAACTATGAAAAGTTAGGGGGAAGATATTTTAGAACAAAGATTTCTTCCAAAATATTAACCCTAGGTTGAGATCCCACCTTTGCTTCCCATTTCACCTTTTGACCTCATGCCTTTGGAAGACATTGTTCTGTAGAGGAGAGGTCTTCTAGGTAGGAAGCAATGTGATCTTGAGTGGGTTACATTGCTCCTCATGGAAAAAGCCTGAAATTAAAGATTTTAGTTTACAGAGTCACTTCAGATACTATCTCTATCCCTGTTCTCTTATCACAGCTAGTTAGGACTATCTGGGTGAGAGTTTCCTAGAATATTAGAATGATGTGGATACAAAAGCTTAATGGTTCATAAAATGAATGAGTGTACAAAGAGATATTGTGGCAACAAGAAAACACTGGACCTTCTGCCATAATGCCTGGGCTTTAGATCTGGCTCTTTTGGGTTTTATGACCCTTGGACAAGCTGCATTCCCTGGACTGATTTTTTTCCCTTGACTGTATATAATGGGGGTTAGGCTGATAACTTGATTTTTGAGGTTCTCTGTAGCTCTTATATTGCATGACTAATAGTACCAAGTTATATCTTCAAATTAAGATTTCAGTGAATACTGCCTGATTTCATATTGTTTTCTAATTAAGTTGATACTAGAAGGCAGAGGAAAAATTGCTTGTCAAACATTATACAGATACCAGGAGTCAAGGTAATGTTTCATCATTATTCATTTAGAATTACTCTAGAGATGAGTAAGCAGCAAGATGGCAGAGAAGTAGGGAGTTCTGTACTTCCTGCCTGCATCTTTCAAACAAAGAAGGGCTGAAGCAAAAAGACTCTACTGCAAGAGTCTGGGAGGAAAAGAGACGCAGTCCAGTAAAAAGACAGCCTCATAGGGCTACCTCAAGAAACAAGCCAACATACACAAGGTGGAGAGTCCCAGATATCACTACGAGTAGGGAAATAAAATAACCAAAGTCTCAACAAGAGAGACCAAGAGACACCATTAAAAGAATACTTCCTGAATGGATAGTCAATGAGCCTCCTTTAATGTAGCAGAAATCACAGGTGCAGAGCACATAACAAGCTATTAAAACTGACAAGAGGCAGAAAGCTAGCCAAAATGATGAAACAGAAGAACTCTCCTCTAAAGAAATTCCAGGAAGAAGTGACAGCTAAAGAATTGGTCAAAACAGATATAAGCAACATAACTGAAAAAGAATTCAGAACAATAGTTATAAAATTAGTCACATGGAAGACATCGGAGAAACTATTGATACAAAAACTATAGACATTAAAAATAGTTGTGATGAATTAAAAAATGCTATAAATGAGGTGCATAATAAAATGGAGGTGGCCACTGCACGGACCAAAGAGGCAGAGAGGAAAATAGGTAAATTAGAAGACAGAATTATAGAAAAAGAGATAAATTGATCCAGGAGCACAAAAGGAGAATTTGAGAACTGAGTGATGCAGTCAGATGGAATGATATCCATATCCTAGGAATTCCTGAAGAAGAAGAGAGAAAGGCTCTGAAGGGGTACTTGAACAAATTATAGTTGAGAACTCCCTCAAACTGGGGAAGGAAACACATTGAAATCCAAAGGCACAGAGAACTCCTCTCAGATGTAACTTGACTCAACCTTTGGCACAACATATCATAGTGAAACTGGCAAAATATAAGGATAAAGAGAGAATTCTGAAAGCACCTAGGGATAAAAGGGCCTTACTGTACAAAGGGAGACATATCAGGGTGGTTGCAGACCTATCTACTGAAACTTGGCAGGCCAGAAGGGAATGGCAGGAAATTTTCACTGTGATGAGCCAAAAAAATATGCAGCCAAGAATTCTTAATTCAGCAAGCCTGTCATTCAGAATAGAAGAAGAGATAAAAATTTTCCCAAACAAACAAAAATTGAAGGAATTCCTTACCACTAAACCAGCCCTATAAAAATCCTAAGAGAGACTCTATAAGGGAGATGTTGCAAAGAACACAAGGTACCAGAGACACCACTACAATCCTGAATTTTACAGAGAACACAATGAATCTAAACCCATATTTTTCAGTAATAACACTGAATGTAAATGGACTAAAGGCTCCAATCAAAAGACATAGGGTATCAGAATGGATTACAAAAAAAACTAGATCCATTTATTTGCTGTCTACAAGAGACTCATTTTAGACCTGAGGACACTATCAGATTGAAAGTGAAGGGATAGAGAAATATCTATCATGCTACGTGAAATCAAAAGAAAGCTGGAGTAGCCATACTTATATTGGACAAACTGGACTTTAATGTTAAGGCAGTAACAAGAGATGAAGAAGGGCATTATATAATAATTACAGGGTCTTTCCATCACGAAGAGCTAACAATTATAAATGTCTTGCACACTGAACTCGGGAGCACCCAAATACATAAAATAATCACAAACGGAAACAGTCTTATTGATAAGAATGTGCTGATTGCAGGGGACTTTAGTAATCCACTTACAGCAAAGGATACATCAACTACACAGAAAATCACTAAAGAAACAATGGACCTGAATGACACATTGGAACAGATGGATCTGATAGATGTATTTAGAACTCTACATCCTAAGGCTATGGAGTTCACTTTCTTCTCGAGTGCACATGGTACGTTCTCCAATATAGATCACATACTGGATCATAAAGCAGCCCTCAGAAAATATAAAAGAATTGAGATTATACCATGAGTACTTTCAGATCACAATGCTATGAAACTGGAAATCAACCACAGGAAAAAGTCTGGAAAACCTCCAAAAACATGGAGGTTAAAGAACACCCTACTAAAGAACAAATGGTCCAATCAAGCAATTGGAGAAGAAATGTTAAAATATATGGAAACAAATGAAGATGAAAATAAAACAACCCAAACTCTGGGATGCAGCAAAGGCAGTCCTAAGAGGAAAGTATATAGCAATCCAGGCCTATTTAAAGAAATTAGAAAAAGCACAAATACAAAATCTAACAGAGCACCTAAAGGAACTAGAAGAGGAGCAGCAAGAGCACCCCAAACCCAGCAAAAGAAGAGAAATAATAAAGATCAGGGCAGACATAAACATTATATTGAGTCCAAAAAACAGTTAAACAGATCAATGAAACCAAGAGCTGTTTTTTTGAAAAAATAAAATTGATAAACCTCTAGCCAGGTTTCTTAGAAAGAGAGAACACCCAAATAGAATCACAAGTGAAAATGGATCTATAACAACTAATCCCTCAGAAATACAAGCAATTATTAGGGAATACTATACAAAGTTATAGACCAACAAACTGGACAACCTAGAAGAAATAGACAAATTCCTAAACATACACACACTACCGAAATTCAAATGGGATATACTAGAAAATCTGAACAGACCCATAACTATTAAAGAAATGGAATCAGTCATCAAAAATCTTCCAACGAATAAGGTGGCTTCCCTGTGGAATTCTACCAAACATTTAAATCAGTTAATACCTCTTCTTCTCAAGCTATTCCAAAAAATAGAAATGGAAGGAAAACTTCTGTACTCATTCTACGAAGCCAGCATCACTCTGATTCCCAAACCAAACAGTGACCCAGCAAAAAAGAGAACTACAGGCCAATATCCTTGATGAATAAGAATGCAGAAATCCTTAACAAGACGCTAGCAAATCAAATTCAACAGCATATAAAAAGAATTATTCACCATGATCAAGTGGGATTCATTCCTGGGTTACA
>NC_043704.1:143791944-143805741 GCF_006229205.1 Suricata suricatta
CTTCTGTACTCATTCTACGAAGCCAGCATCACTCTGATTCCCAAACCAAACAGTGACCCAGCAAAAAAGAGAACTACAGGCCAATATCCTTGATGAATAAGAATGCAGAAATCCTTAACAAGACGCTAGCAAATCAAATTCAACAGCATATAAAAAGAATTATTCACCATGATCAAGTGGGATTCATTCCTGGGTTACAGGGATGGCTCAAAATTGGCAAATTCATCAGTGTGATACATCACCTTAACAAAAGAAAAGACAAAACACATATGATCCTGTCAATAGATGCAGAAGAAGCATTTGACAAAATACAGCATCCTGTCTTAATAAAGACCCTCGAGAAAGTCAGGATAGAAAGAACATACTTCAACATCATAAAAGCCATTTATGAAAAGCCCACAGCTAATATCATCTTCAATGGGGAAAAACTGAGAGCTTTTCCCCTGAGATCAGGAACAGGACAGGGATGTCCACTCTCACCACTATTGTTTAATGTAATGCTGGAAGTCCTAGCATCAGCAATCAGACAACAAAAGGAAATAAAAGGCATCAGAATTGGCAAAGATGAAGTCAAACTTTCACTTTTCGCAGATGACTGGATACCCTACATGGAAAACCCAACAAACTCCACCAGAATCCTACTAGAACTGATCCATGAATTCAGAGTTGGAGGGTACAAAATCAGTGTACAGAAATCGGTTGCATTTTTATACACCAATAATGAAGCAACAGACAGAAACCAAGAAACTGATTCCATTCACAGTTGCACAAAAAACCATAAAATACCTAGGAATAAACCAAACCAAAGATGTAAAATTTCTGTATGATGAAAACTATAGAAATCCTATTGAATATTGAATATTGGATATTGAAGAAGATACAAAGAAATGGAAAAACAAGCCATGCTCATGGATCAGAAGAAAAAATATTGTTAAAATGTCACTACTGCCCAAACACATTCAATGCAATCCCAATCAAAATTGCACCAGTATTCTTCTAAAAGCTAGAACAAATTATCTTAAAATTTGTATGGAACCACAAAAGACCCAAATAGCCAAAGTCATATTGAAGAAGAAAACCAAAATGGGAGGCATCACAATTCCAGACATTAGATCTACTACAAAGCTGTCATCATCGAGACAGTATGGTATTGGCACAAAAACAGACACATAGACCAATGGGATAGAATAGAGAACCCAGAATGGGACCCACACATGTATGGCCAGTTAATCTTTGACAAAGCAGGAAAGAGTATCCAATGGAAAAAAGACTGCCTCTTTAGCAGGTGGTGCTGGGAGAACTGGACAGCAACATGCAGAAGAATGAAACTAGACCACTTTCTTACACAGTACACAAAAATAAACTCAAAATGGCTGAGGGACCTGAATGTGAGACAGGAAACCATCAAAACCCTCAAGGAGAAAGTAGGAAACAACCTCCTTGACCTCAACCTCTTTAATTTCTTACCCGACACATCTCCCAAGGCAAGAGAATCAAGAGCAAAAATGAACTATTGGGACCTGATCAAGAAAAAAAGCTTCTGCAATGCGAAGGAAACAATCAAAACTAATAGACAACTTATAGAATGGGAAAAGATAGTTGCAAATGACATATCAGATAAAGGGCTAGTATCCAAAATCTACAGTGAACTCACTAAATTCCATACCTGAAAAATGAATAATCCAGTGAAGAAATGGGCAGAACACATAAACAGACACTTCTCCAAAGAGGACATCCAGATAGCCAACAGACACATGGAAAGATGCTCAGCGTCACTCATCATCAGGGAAATACAAATCAAAATCGTACTGTGATATCACCTCACGCCAGTCAGAGTGGCTAAAATGAACAAATCAAGAGACTATAGATGCTGGCGAGGACGTGGAGAAATGGGCACCCTCCTACACTGTTGCTGGGAATGTAAACTGGTGCAGTCGAGATTCCTCAAAAAATTAACAATAGAACTCCCCTATATACCTAGCAATAGAACTGCTAGGAATTTACCAAAGGGATACAGAAGTGCTGATACTAGGATACAGTGTTCATAGCAGCACTGTCAATAAAAGCCAAATCATGGAAGAGACTAATGCCCATCAACTGATGAATGGATTAAGAATTTGCATTTATATATTCAATGGAATACTACATGGCAATGAGAAAGAATGAAATCTGGCTATTTGTAGCAATGTGGATGGAACTTGAGGGTGTCATGCTAAGTGAAATAAGTCAGGCAGAGGAGGACAGATGCCATATGTTTTCACTCATGTGAACAAGAGAAACTTAACAGAGAAAGAGGAAGGGGAAAAAATAGATAAGGAGAGGAAGGGAGGCAAACCATAAGAGATTAAATACTGAGAACAACCTGAGGGTTGATGGGGGAGGAGGAGAGGGGAAAAGAGGTGATAGGCATGAAGGAGGGCACTTGTTGGAATGAGCACTGGGTATCATATGGTAACCACTTGACAATAAATAAAAAATAAAAAAAGAATTACTCTATAAGTGGTTTTTTGTTTTTCCATTGTTTTTTAAGTATGGTTGGCAGCACAGTGTTACATTAGTTTCAGGTGTACAAGATAGTGATTCCACAGGTTTAGTCGTCATACTCACAAGTGTAGCCACCATCTGCCACTGTACAGCGCTGTCACAGCACCAGTGCTGATGTTCTCCATGTTCTGTAGGTGGCTTTGAAAAAGTAGACAACGATTTTACTACTAGATTTAGGGTTTTGTTTGTGTTTTGATTTTTTTTTTTTTAAAGCAACTGCTTGGTCTCTACACTCATTAGAAAGAACCACTTAAATCATAATAACCTGTTACTTCAGCAAATAGGTCAAAGATGACTTTCTCTGGTCATTAATGATAGCATTAAAGGACTTTTTATGTCCTTTAAGTTATTAATAATTTTGAGCCATGCTTCTAGCATGCATTTGTTTTGAATCCTTCCCTAGTCAAGGATAATAAATGTTTAAGATATGATTATAGTTTTTCTATTTATGTATAGCTATACAACAAGCTATTCCCCTATTAGAGTTTATTTTGTTTTAATGTTGGGTTTGCTTATGCTCTGTGTGAACATAAACCTAGTCTGAGAATTTCTTAAAATCTTCTCTCCTCTCATTTTTTCCTCTTCTCTTTCCTCATAAATCCTCCTGTGGTTTGGCCTTTCTAACTTCTTTATATCAAGTTCCCACTTTCTGGATGTAATATTCCTGCTTACTTGTTAATTTATTTAACAAATAACACTGGGGAGATAAAGCCACACTCTGAATAAGATAAAGTCTTCATGCAGTTTACATCCTGGTAGAGGGTACAGGTAACTTTAAAAATAAATATAAAACTTGGCAGTGACTGCTATTCGAGTAAAAGATACGGAAATAATGGAGGAGACTTCTCAACCACCAATTTCAAGAAAAAATTTCTCTGAATACATGGTGTTTGGGCTGAGACCAAAGGATAGAAAGGAGTCAGCCTAGCGGAAGAGCTGAATGAAGAACTTTCAGGCCAAGAGAATTGATCAGTGCAAGGCCCTGAAGCAGAAAAGAAGTCCCTTCTGTGTGTTTCTCTACAAACCTATAAAAAGGGCTTGGATGGATCTCGTGTGGCTGTGTTGGGTGTTTTTAATGCTTGTAGGCTGCTCATCTAGTCTAAGGGTTCAGTGCACTTCTAATTCTGCTGTATTTGATTTCTCTTCTCCTGATTTCTTCTAGTTAGCACCATATGAGAAGTGTTATACTACTCTGATTCTGTTTTCCTAGTTTAAAGGGAGAGAGTTTCACTCTGATTAAAACACTTATTATCTGAATGTTTTCCAGTGTGGTTAATATCCCATCCTGATGTCACTTTTGCAGCTGGATTTCCGTACACCCCCAGGTTTTGATCGAACACGTAATGCTGAGATTGGAAACAAGGACATTAAATTCAAACATTTGGAGGAAGCGTTTACATCAGAACATTGGCTTGTGAGGATATATAAAGTGAAAGCACCTGATAACAGGGAGACGCTAGACCACAAACCTCGAGTCACCAACATTTTCCCAAAACAGAAGTATTTGTCAAAGAAGGTGGGTGCGAAGGGAAGTCATTACTGAAAAACAATTGCTAAAAATTGCTGATAAATTTTAATTTGCTAGATCTCTGTGGACTGTGGTTTATCTACAAAGTAAGTGTCAAGCCTACTGAGGCCATTCCTTTTGAGCAGAGTGCTTGAGATATTTCAAGCAGCAGCCTTTAGGACAGCATCGCGGTTATTAGTAAACTGAGCTGAGTTTTTCAAAGGCATTCTCGCTGTTAGCTTGGGTAATTCCAGTTAGTAAGACTCACGTGAAAGTAAGATCGGTCTGTGGCCATCACTTTCTACACTTTATGAAAGTAAAAATGCCAGTCACCTAAGTAATACAGTTGTGATTGGTTTATCTTTTGGTTAAAGCTAATTTATATTGCATTTTCTTATCCCATTCTTAGTATATTCTTGTTCATTGACTGAAAAATAAGTTTGAATTGATCAAGTGCCGAATTTTTAAAAAAAGTCATTTGTCTTAAGATAATTATTTTTAAATGTAATTATCATGACAAAGCTTGTAGGCAGGAATTATGATGAGGCTATTATAATCCCTTTGTAAGTAATATTTAATAAGATATGAAATATTTTACTGAAGGTCATTATTGCTCACTTAAGCCAAATAGATCTAATCTTTGCTATAAAAGGCACTAAAAATGAGTATTTACTAGGTTGCTCTCTATGGGAGATGGGAAATAATGAGCAGTCAAGTAAAATATTAAGGTTGTATTTTAAGGAGCTACGCTTATAATAGTAGTTATTAGACTCATTTCAGCCATAAGTCTTGAAAAATGCTTAGGTTTAGTTTACATTGTTCAGTAGTTTTTTTTGTAATCTTTAAAGCAATTGTCTCTCCCTTTGTATTACTTAAAATAGGCTAAAATATATTCAAAGTACAGATTATTTCAGTGTGTGCTATAAGAGTGCTGAGTATTAGCTGTATGATCTATAAATAGAAACTTTTTAAATTAGTACTTTCTGTCAGATATAGATCACTATATATAGATTGATATATTTAAATATATTACAGGGAGCTGACATGCATTGTGCTATTCATATCAGAGCCTTTCGCTGTCTTTTTTTGTACATCAAATGACAAATGATCTGGGTTTTTATAGTCATGTGGTAGGAGAAACTGGTGCGTCACGTCAGTGCAGAACTCAGAGCGAATGCTGCTAGTCTTCAGGCAGTTACTCCTGAGACCTCTAAACCCAGTTACGGTCTGCCTTTTCTGAGAAACAAGGCCATTGAAATTGCTCTCTGATGATAGTCAATTTCCTTATTCTGACCTTCCTTGTCTCCCCGTCATTTCCCCCCAAACAGCAAATGAATGGATGAATAAACATTAGTCTGCCTTGTGTGCCCAAAACATACATTCTAGTAGCCAACAACATGGATTTTGACCTTTGGGTTTCCGTGGCTTTATGTCCTGTTTTATACTAGCACTAGAGGAATATTTGCGTTATTCTCCCCACCCCAGTTTTTACTTTCAAAGGGCCGTGGCAGTATGGGTGTAGTAGTCACTTGGGAACTTTTCCTGCCGCTATAAAGCTCACATGGCTGAGGCCCTCAGATTGTATTACAGGGCTGGAGAGGACTTCGCGGCACAGTTCACTGAGGGTCTAGGTACAGACTCACACAGACGTGGGGCGTTTTACAAGATCTTACAGAAAAGGGTTCATGTTCGATACCAGAGTAATAGTTAGATACCAGGTAATGATGATAAGGAAATTAATTCCTTGACCTGGTTTCACATTTTTAAAATTATGCCCTCTGAATTTTTTTACTTTTGCCTTTATAATAATAAGGTAACTTAAGCTATGGACAAGTTAGCAGTGGCTAATTTTTCTAACCTTAAGGGACTGCATTTTACCTTGTATTCTTGTGCCTGTTAGAAAAAATTATAAATTATTCCAAACTGACATCATAAATACATCATAAATTACACAATGTATGAAACCACCTCCAGGAGTTGTATTTAAATGTGAAAACTCGGGGCGCCTGTGTGGCTCTGTTGGTTAAGTGTCCAGCTTCAGCTCAGGTCATGATCACACGGTTCCGGAGTTGAAGCCCCACATTGGGCTCTATGCCAACAGTGTGGAGCCTGCTTCAGATCCTGTCTTCCTCTCTCTCTGCACTGCACCCCACACGTGCATGCATGGTCTCTATTTCTCTCTCAAAAATAAATAAGTAAATAAG
Organism: Suricata suricatta; assembly: GCF_006229205.1. Lineage (NCBI taxonomy): Eukaryota > Metazoa > Chordata > Mammalia > Carnivora > Herpestidae > Suricata > Suricata suricatta. Next base: position 143,798,200 of record NC_043704.1, read on the forward strand.
AAAATTGAATTGAATTGAAGTCAAGTCTCCAGCCTTTTCTAACTCAGTTCTTTAAATTACTTGTTTGCGGAAATTACTCACTTTTTTTCTTTCTTAGTGGATATGTCAGAGTGGCAGACCCATGTGTCTTTATGATTTACCTTCTAAATTTTTGCAGTAAGTTCTACCACCACATTAAGTGATTTCTTACACCAGAAAATATCTGTTGAAAGTATTTTCGTGGGTTCCTGAAATATTTACAAAAGTTATTTTTTAAAGATCTGGAAACTCAAGGAATGTTACAGCTTGTTTCCCCCCTTGGTGTTTGGTTTTTGTTTTTCATTTTTAAGTTGTTCTTTTTCTGCCTAAATTGGGAGGATGTGCCAAGTAATTTTCTCTTTCATCTTTGTAAAGAGGTACAATCATCCTCATTTTACACGTAACAAAACTTACTCAGTTAATTTGATTTCTGATACACAGCTAACTCTTGGAGGCTAACCCAGGAGTAGCGTTAACATTTCCTGATTCCTCAGTCTAGTGTTACATATTCTATCATGCCTGAAAATGTAATTATTACAGCTAAGCATTTAGTGTTTGAGAGGGGAGGTAGGGGTGCATACACCTGATGGTGAGGAATGTATGCTGTGCGTATGAGGAATACGGTGGTGGTGCTTTCATGTTAACACTGGAACCTAGTACAATTGACCGTGGGTCTCTCTGCATACTTCGCATAGAACTGTTACTGGTGCTTATTGAAAGCTCGAGGAAGCCAGCCATAAGAAGGACTCTTAAGGGCTTATTAAGACAATCTTCATCACAGTGCCGTAAACCATACGTGTATATATTATTCTGTGAGAAACCTGCACTAATACCACATGTTCTGTTTTCTTTTTTAGACTACAAAAAGGAAGCGTGGCTACATTAAAAATAAACTAGTTTTTAAGAAAGGCAAGAAGATATCTAAGAAGACTGTTTAAATGCACTGTTCAGGTTCCTAACTTGAAGCAGTTGTCCTTGTGAGAACCGGTCTTTGCCTTTAGCTCATGTCATGTTTCACAACAGAGGGTACAGAACCATCACTGGTCCAGATTAATGTACAGAATTTTCTGGCAATGCCTGATTTAAAAAATAAAATTGGCTTATTGAGAACAACTATTTTCTATTTATAATGTGAAGCAAGACAGAGCACTGCTGTAAATGTCTAACAGCAGGTTTTTTTTATTGGTACATATTATCCTTCAAATCTGAGAATTTGGACTAATTGCACCAAAGAACCCTCTAATTTGGTCCCTGGCACATGCATACTTGTCAATGTTCTTATTTTTTACAAGACCTACATTATATTTGAATTACCCAAATAGCAATATGTAAACTACAAATGACAAAATGTGATGTGATTTTCTTGAACCAGTAAACTAGTACAGGTCTGAGAAAGAGGTATTAGAAAAGTAATTATACTTCTTGAACTATATTTATTTTCATGTTTCTCCAGTGCAAAGTGTTTCATCAAATGTACATTTTCTGTTGCTTACTCTTTGCTCTAAGAAGCTGCTGTTTCAAAGAGGGGCCTCAGTATTTACGCTGACTCGTCACCGCTGCCGCCGGCGGCCGTCTCCACCAGGTACTTGCAGAGCGGGTCCCCTGTGGCGTTCCTTCAAGGGCTAGATTTCTGTCCCTCGCAAGCGCGACAGCTGCACGGGTGGCTTCTCACCAGGAGGGGTGGCGTCACTGAGATGAGCATTATGTTTACATGCAAACGATTGAGGGGAGAAACCCTTAAAGTGGACAGGTATCCAAAGTTCCTTTTCTGTGACTCTCAAAATGACAAAGGATTTATAAACTTTGCCTGGATTTCTCTCATTTTCTGATAGTTTCATCCGTCACCATAATTTTATCCTCTGTTCCATGTTTGTTTTTTTTAAATTCCTGAAGCATTTGATGAAACACTCTTTAATGCTATCTGCATTTTCTTTTATGAAAAATGTGACAATTGTCAAAAAATGCACTAAAGTATAAATGGAGATTGAACATGTTCATTTTCCAGCTTATAGGCAACTTTATATAGACTTGAAAATTTTCTCCAGTTGTTTAGTAAAAGTGAAAGAGAAAGGGTTTTTCCTGCCACAGGATATAACTTTTTTTTATATAAACAAGCATAACTTACCACTGCTTTTGGTGGAAAAGTGCAGAATAGTATGTACCTTTTATGAAGAAAAGTGTAATTTACAATATTCAGTGAGAATGTTACTGCTGATTTTCTTTTCCAAAGTGTAGAATATACTTTGATTTATAGAATTCATTTTTGACCCAGATGATGGTTCTTTTACAGACCAATAAAATGGCTGAACATTTTCACAAATAAAGTGTAACTAAATCCGGATTTCTGATACCTTGTCATTTGGGGGATTTTATCTTACTTTGTTGCTTTAAGATTCAATGCAGAGAAGTTGTTGACTGTAGGGGAAATAAAGTTAATTCAAATTTTGTGTTAAGTGTTGTCTTTTACAAAAATTTTATTTTTGAAAGGAGTTTCAGAGTACCGACCACGTAATTCCTTCCTTGTTCACGTTTACAAAGGTTTTAGAGAACGTGCGTACAGCGGGCCTCCCTCCTTTGTGGCTTTGCTTCCCTCAGTTTGCTTCCGATGGTCAGCTGTGATCCGGGAGCAGATGAGCCTCCTCATGATGCATCTTCAGAAGGTCACTCGTAGTCTAACACACCTCACAGCACCTGCGTCATTCACCTCACGTCATCTTTATTATCTCACATCATCACAAGAGTGGTGACTACAGTACAATAAGATGTTTTGAGAGAAGGAGAGAGACCACATTCACATACATAAACTTTTATTACATAATTTATAATTTTGTTGATAATCGCTGTACCTAATTTATAAACAGAACTTTATTATAGATATGTATGTGTAGGAAAACACAATACACAGGGTCGGGGACTGCCCGCATGTTTAGGCACGCACTGGGCGTCTTGTTTCCCCCACAGATTGGGGTGGGGGGAGTGTTGGAGAAAAAAGTGCTAGATCTACTATTTTATTTTTCCTTCTTTCTGTTCCAGAATTCAAATCTGATTTTGACTTTAATGAGTGGAGTGTGGGGAAGATCTGTAACCAAGTGAGAACTTTCTCTCCATTTAAACAAGAATAGATCTTATTTAAACAGTCTTCATTGTAAAATCTTCTCAGAGCAAGAATGACGATCTTCCACCTTTCTCCGTTTTAGGGAACACCATTTTGGCTCAGTAAAACACCACACTGCAACCCCATTGGTGGTTTTATTATAGCACAAAAGTGAAATTACAGTAGTTTAAACACACTGGCATATTCAATAATTGGCTCATAACAGTCTTTAGATATCTGAGTTCACGTCTGATCACTAACACCAGATATCACAGAGGGAGATATTAAAGGGATCATAGCCTTGAAGTTTTAGGCTATAAAAGTTTTTATTTTTGTTCCACAATTTAGAATTGAACAAAGCTGAGTGCTTCTGGGTATAGATAAGGCAGTGGGGTGGCAAATCCAAAGATAAAAATTCAGTTTTCAAACTTAACATTATTACCTACTCAAGTTTGCATTTGCAGTTTTACTTCCTTTGAGTCCCTAAGCCATGAGCAAGAGGCCAGAGGACCAGATAGTGTAACAGCATCTTCCAGAGAGAGCATTACTGCTTTCCTATCTGAAGGGGCCTTAAGATGAAATTTGGAGTTACTGCATTTTTTTAAAGTTTTATTTGTGAAAAAAATATTTAACAAAATTTACTGCGTTACATCTGTACGTTTTTAAATGTACAGTTCAGGGGCACCTGGGTGGGTCGGTTGAGCATCTGACTTTGACTCTGGTCATGATCTTACGGTTCGTGGGTTCGAGCCCCATGTTGGGCTCTGTACGGACCGCTAGTGTTATGCCTAGATTGTAATATCGTCCCCAAAGACCAGAGACCACCAGGGAGACCGAGTCACACATGCAAAAGCAAAGGGCGTTTTATTACGGGCTTAAGCTTGCCAGGCTTAAGCTCGGTCTCTCAGATTTCACCAACGCAGTGGATCCATGCTGAGAGCCCTGAACAAGGGCTGAGCAGGGTTTTTATGGGGTTTGGGAAGGGGGAGTTACAAGAAATTGTGACACAGGTACAGTGATCCAATCATTACCGCATAACAGTATTGGCAGCAATTTTAACCATACATATTGTCCAGAATGTTCGTTACTTTTGGTGGGACCCAATCACAATAGAGTAGTTTTGAAGTTAACCAATTACAGAGTGAGCCCAGGGTCTTGTTTGGTGACTAGCGGGTTAACTTTAACATTAGGCAACAGAGTCCTATCTATAGTTTCTATCTACAGGCCTCACCCTTAGGAATGTGGAGGGTGGTTGCTGGCCTTTTCTGATTGGGTGTTGACAAAGGTGGTCTCTCCTGCCTTGGACAATGTGTAACTAACTGCCTGATAGTTTCCAGAAAACTGAAACTTAGGCCTTTAAGGTCAGAGGGGAAACTTAAAGCCTGTCATGGAGTCAGTTTGGTCAGACCTGTGTCCTTTCACTAGCTCAGAGCCTGGAGCCTACTTCAGATTCTGTGTCTCTTTCTCTCTCCCTCTCCAATTCACACTCTCAAAAATAAATAAGATGTAAAAAAAAAAAATTTTTTTTTTAAATGTACAGTTAAGTACTTTGAGTACATTGTGCAACCAGTCTCTGGAATGGTCTTCATCTTGCTAGAACTGCTGCTTCTTGATGTGAGTTTTGTCAGACATGCACCTTGCTTCTCATAATCCTCAATTAAGGTAGGTGGAGCAGTGGATAAATGGAGAGCTCAAGAGTAGCCTGCAATTGAGATGTCAGGAAATTGAGACAGAGCATTCCCTAAAGAAATCTGTCAAATTTTCTTTTAAAGTAAATTTGTTATTGTGAAACGTAACAGAACACAAAACGGTACACCTTAGTGAATTACCACCAAACAAGCAACTGTGTAACCACAACCCAGGTCAATAGACCAGAACAGCACCAGTCTCCAGAGCTGAAGTTTCCTCCTGCCCTTACCCAATCACCGGCCTGTCCTAGGACGCAGGTCTGACCAAACTGACTCCATGACAGGCTTTAAGTTTCCCCTCTGACCTTAAAGGCCTAAGTTTCAGTTTTCTGGAAACTATCAGGCAGGTAGTTACACATACCTCCAAGAAGTAAACCCTCTTTCCAGCTTTCATAGTAATTACTGGTTTCTGATTCTAATGCTTCAGTGTTTCTCAAATGGCATCTACATTTTGAACAGTGCAAATAGAATCAAAGTATTTTTTTAATAATTCTTTTCCTCAGTTTTTATGAAATTTGTACAGAATGTTGCATGCATACAACTCCATTACTTGCAATGGTAAGTAGTAGTATTTCTGTGTGTGTGTCTCAGTTTATCTTAACCCCACCTCACATATATCCTATTGGTGGATATTTACATTGTTTCCAATTTGAGATTACAACTAATGCTACAGGAATATCCTTTTACATTTCTCTTAGAGCTTCTATGCATACATGTTTGGTGAGTATTTACCTAATAAAGTAGAATTGCTAAGTAGGATATGAAGGTTCTTGTAATTCTTACATCCTGATCAATCTTTAATTTTCCCTTTCTGATGGGTGAATAATGCTTTCTCATTTGGTTTAGTTTGCCTTTGTAAGAAGAGGTTGGCCGTTTGGAAACCTATTTAGGTTCTGGTTTTATTCCATTTTTCTGTTGGTTTTTCTTTTAATGTATTATTAGTACTTTGTATATCTTGTATATAGACCCTTCATTTGTGTTGCAAACCACCTAGGAATTCATTATTTTAATGTCTTATTTTTTAGGCTTTTGTGTGTCTACAGCTTTCTATGCCCTATTTAAAAAATCTGAGATATGGATAGTCTCTTGTGTTCTTTTCCAGAAAGTTTGCTTTATATTTAGCTTTGCAGTCTGTCTGGAATTCATTTGTCAAGTATGGTGTGAATTGTTTTTGGGTGCTTTTTGCTTTGCATTTGTACACCGAGTTTTGTACCATTTACTGGGGAAAAACCTCCTTTTCCTGCACCTCTGCAGCACTCTCCACTTGACAGTATGTCAACAGTCCTCTGAGTCTGTCATGAAGGTTAGAGTTCTTAACGTTTCTTTGTGTTGACTTCATGTAGTCTTAAGATCATTGAGATACAGTAAAACAGTCCCCTGTCCTTCCCAACCTTGTTCCTTAATCTTCTCTTAGCTGTTTATGGCCTTTTGCCTTTTTTATATAAATTTCGGAACCAGGTCGTTAAGTAACACCAGAAAAACAAACAAACAAACAAAAAACCTTGTTAGGGTTTTGATTGGTCATTGAAACTGTAGAATAATTTGGAGAAAACTAGCACCTTTAAAATAATGTGTCTTCTATGAAATGGGCTACCCTTTGATTTATTTAGGTCTCGGTCATCTTTGTTTTACATAAGTTTTTAGATAGGCCTTGCACATTTCATGAGTTTATTACAATGTATGTTTTTCATGTCTTACAAAATTATTTTTCAGTTGTCAGCATATGAAAAGTTTGGTTTTATATGTTGAAACTATACTGAACAACCTGTTAAATTTATTCTATTATAAACATGTGCTGTCATAATTGAGAAATAATGGCAGTTTTCTCTCCCTTTCTAGTGGTCACATATTTCTTGTGCTGCACTGGTTACAACATCCAGTATAGTACTGCATAGAAAAGGTAACATTGGTGTTTTGTCTCCAGTCTCACTTGGGAAGTTTTTGATATTTCTCCATATGCTGAGTTTTTATTATGAATTTTATCAAATGGGTTTTTTGTTCATTCACTGAGATGATTCTGAAATCCTCCTTTATTATGGTAATATACTGAACTATGGAGACTTTTTGCTCAGTGTTAAATTTACATGCTTGAAATAATGAACAATGTTTGATAGAATTTGCTGGTAAAACCATTTGAGCCTAGATTTTTCTTTGTGCAAATGTTTTTAATTATAGACTTAGTTTACAGACTGAGGAATATTTGGTTTTTTACTTTCTTACATCTCTTTTGTTGTATTTCTCAAGGAATTGCCCATTTCATCTAAATTTTCAAATAGATTAATGAAAACTGTTGCTCATATCACTTAATTTTTTTTTAGTGTTTGCAGATTCTGTAGTGATGTCCTTTTCATTCCTAACATTGATTTTCTTTTTTTGTCTTGTATTTCTGTGGGTTTCTGTCTCTCTCTCTCTCTCCTCTCCCTCGTTACCTTGCTCATTTTCTTTGGCAGTTTTTAATCAATTTTGTTAGCTTTGCCCCCCTCTTTCAAAGAGAATGGTTTATGGCTTTACATTTTCTGCAGTATTTTTATTTAATTAATTTGTGTCAGTTTTTTTAGTGTGTTGATTTCTTTTCCTAATATAGGAATTTAAAGATATTTACTCCAAATATAGCATAAGTTTTATCCTCACAAGTTTTAAACTGTCATTCAGTTTAATGTATGTTTTAATTTCCATTGTACTTTCTTTGAACAGTGGGTTAGATGTATATTTCTTGATATTCAAATGTGATTTGAATAATAC